>NW_015386312.1:0-22991 GCF_001527695.2 Protobothrops mucrosquamatus
AGTCCTTGGCTTCCATTTGTGAGTAGTTTGTTCTAACCTCCCCTAAACGCGTGCAGCAGCCGGCTGGAACACTTTAAAGAAGTGAAAACCTTACAACAAAATTAAGCTTAGCTTTAGACTTGGTTAACCGTGTGTAAGGGATTTGACTGTTTCCACTTTGCAGCATATCGCGAGCCCAGTGTACGTGAGGATCTTAATTCTTTTTGATGTTACCCTGTATACCTCAGGTGATTGGGATGCACTACTTCTCTCCTGTTGACAAGATGCAGTTGTTAGAGATCATCACTACTGACAAGACATCCCCCGAAACAGCAGCCTCTGCTGTGGCTATTGGTCTCAAGCAAGGAAAAGTCGTCATTGTGGTTAAGGTGATTGTGATTTTTATGAAAAATACAGAAGGCTTCCGGTGGGTTTATCGCTTTGAGTCAGAATGGCCAGGATTAAACATTTTTTTCTAAATTGCTGCATGAGTAGGCTATGACAAGAGAAGTAAAGTATCAGCTTTATTCTTCACAGGAAACTTACTGCAGATGTATAGGGAACTTTCACAAGAGTCAAAAAAGCTAATTTTATTAGAAATTATAACTACAGCAATAAAAATTAATGCAAAAAAAGAAAGAATAAAGAATAGAAGCTGCAGAAAAGGGAAAAAACAAATGAAAAATAAAAATAGGCTGAAGAAAAAAATATTTAAAGAAATAATTTCCCCTTTCATCAAAACAAGTATAAACAATTTTAGTAACATCATTGTCTCTTAAAATTCAGTAAATATAGCTATTCCTTTGTTTCCCAGAACTCTAAATCTGCTGTCTTGTGGTCTCCTTATAAGTAGCAGCTCTCTAGAGCATTTGTGGGTGATCTCAAGTTTTCTCTTTATCCGGAGAGGGAGTATTATCTACTCATCAGCTCTTCATTCTGCTGTGGTCGTCAGCTCTGCTTCTCACAGAGCTGTCTTCAGTCCACCATTTCTTCCCTGTAAAGCCCAAAAAAAGCTCAGATTTTGTGCTTTTTTTCTTGGTGGTATAAAATAACTTTTTATACCACTTTTTTATGTCTGCTTAACAGCTTTAAGAGCTCTTGGAATGCTCACAAATGTCAATCTGAGGTAAAAGTTTAACCCTTTTATATTTAGATGTAGAATATCAATTATGTGCTTAAAAACAAATGTATTAATAAAAATCAAATCCATATTAGTTGGGATCTCAGCCTAAATTCCTGTTCAGCCTATACCACTGAAAAGCTGGTCTAAACTAGTCTCTTTGCTACATGTATAGCCTGTAAATGAGAAAATACCCCATAGATGAGAAATACCCTACATATAAGAAAATCGACATCCATTAAAGTGAATTGGTGAGGGAAGATTAGTTAGATTATTTGCTGCCTTATCTTCCTTAGCAAACCTATTTCATATTTGTGTTTCCTCCTCCACAGGATGGTCCAGGATTCTATACAACTAGGTGCCTTGGTCCCATGATGGCTGAAATTATCCGTGTCCTCCAGGTGTGCAAACAGCTGGGGTTTGGGAGAGTCTTTTATGGCTTGGATGGGATAATACAGCTCTGTGAAAAGACACTCATCCCATTTCAAATTCTAGTGATAATATAAAGAGTGTTTAAATTAACCAATAGCATCAAAGTTATTTGAGTCAGAAATTGAATTTGCAGGCTACATGGGATTCCTTATGCCTCGTGATAATTATTGAATTCCATAATAAGAACCTATATCAGCCATCAAATATTTAAATGGTGTTTTGGGATTGCTTTGAACAGATTCAGTTTTTGCAGAATGGTCAAGTCAATTCAAATCTAAATGTAGAAAAGTGGCAGGACTTGAAACAAGTAGTTAATGCTAGAAAAACCTCAAGTATGAGCTGAGACAGTTCAGCATGGAGGAATGCACTAATATGCAGGACTGTAATAAGTATTTGGTCGCAATTGCTCCAATTTCTGGAAGTACAACCAATTAATATAAGAGGTAATTAGGTTTTCAGATTAGCAAATCATAAGTTGATTGTTTATATATAAATGATACCAACATCAAAATTTGATGTATAGTATTTGTTCATTCAGACTACCACAGGAAATTGACAAGATTCAGTAGAAAAATACAGTCAAAAAAGGAACCAAATACTTTTTCACAGAATTGCATATAATTAGATGGATAAGCTCTGGTTCATTAGTTTTACTATTGTGGCTTTTAAATAATAGCATTATACCCACCAAGTGAAACTGGGACAAAATAGGCAACACTAACCATTTATAGTCTTCTCATAAGTTATAACCTGGTTCATCCAGTAACAAATCAGTGTTAAGAGTTATGATGCTTAGGAACACTATGTTTACTCACTATAATTTGAGAGGGAGGAGGCAAACAGTCTTGCTCATATTGTTAATTAGTTGAGTCAGAAATTGCTGATTATTGCAGATTATTGAACAATCTATCGCCAGAATTAGATCTTCTTTCACTCAAAGCATTTTCTTTTTCAACTGCGTCTTCTGCAGGAAGGTGTTGATCCTAAGAAAGTGGATTCCCTTTCCACTAGCTTTGGCTTCCCTGTTGGAGCTGCTACTTTGATTGATGAAGTGGGGGTCGATGTGGCCACTCATGTAGCTGAAGATCTTGGCAAAGCTTTTGGTGAACGATTCAAAGGGGGGAATGTGGAGCTAATGAAAGCCATGGTAAACAAGGGCTTTTTAGGTAAGAGTTGCAAGCTGAGCAATTCCCCACAGTTCAGTCTTATGTACCAGCATCAGTTGTTCTTCACTTGTTCTTTGGTTGTTTCTGTTGGTTTCCAAGTATCTCGTGCCAGTGGAGGGGCATGGCTGTGGATGGTTGTCTGTGAGATGGTTTGTTCCCTTTAAGCCTCTTCTCAAGTCCAGCTACCACTCATTCTGCTCCTGTATATTTTGGTTTTTTTCATGGAAAATAATTATAAGCGGCTTTGTGAGCCAGTCATATATAATATAGGGAGTCGTTCATTTACAGTAGTTTGTTTAATGTCCATTCAAAATTACAGTGGCACTGAGAAAATATGACTTATGACTGTTTTTCACACTTACCATTTCTGCATCCCCATGGTCACATGATCAAAATTCAGATACTTGGCAACTGACTCATATTTATGACAGTTGCAGTGCCCCTGGGACATGTGATCACCTTTTGCAACATTCCGGCAAGCAAAGTCAATGAGGGAAGCCACATTCACTTAACAACCGTGTTACTAACTTAATGCAGTGATTCACCTAACAACTGGGGCAAGAAAGGTTGTAAAATGGGGCAAACCTCAACTGCCTTAACAACTGTCTCATTTAGCAACAGAGATTTTGGGCTCAATTGTGGTTGTAAGCCGAGGACTACCTGCAAAGAATGATATGACAGGACACTGTCACTTTTCCCCTATTACAGTGGTGGTGAACCTATGGCACGAGTGCCAGAGGCGGCATTCAGAGCCCTCTTGCTGGGCACGCACGCTGTTGCCCCAGTCCTAGGCCTTCAGCTGGGTTTTATAAAACCTTTTCACTTTAGGCCTCCGCCGCCATGTGCAAAAAAAAAAAGGTTCAATCAATCAGTCAATTTCAACTTCTCGCAGGAAAAAAAAATCTTGCAAAATTGGAATTGATTGTTTGAACTTTTTAGTCCCACCCAGTCTGCCGTTACCACCGCAGCCACGCCCAGCCAATGGGCCACGCCCAGCCAATGGGCCACACCCAGCCGGCACCCAACTATGCATAAGTGGTTTTGGGTTGCAGTTTGGGCACTCGGTCTCTAAAAGGTTCGCCATCACTGCCCTATTACTTCCTTCTGCATGAAGAAATCTGCTGGATCTCAGCTTTCTGAAATCAGTTTGAAAACAAAGAGTAGCCCCCGGAAAGAGGGTTTATCTGTCAGATCCAGTCTTTCCCCCATTTAAGCCCTATTTCCTCATAGTAACTTGATATCTGCTGCATTGGTCTGTATCACTACTGGGAAAGTGGTGACTATGGATGATGAGCATTAGAGCTGGTCCCAATCTCTGGGTTCATTTCTTTATTCTAAAAGTAATGTTTCTCCACCTTGGCCACTTTAAGATAGGTTAATTTCAACTCCCAGAATTCCCCAACCCTCAAGCCCTTCCATCCTGAAATTGCCAAGGTGGAGAAACACTGTTCTAAAAGTAATTTGGGATATGGCTGAGTAAACAGGTTTCCAATGACTTGGTTATCCCAGATATTCTGCTTTTGTTATTGTTAGGACAGTTACTACCATAGAGACCAATGCATGAGTTAAGTCACTTATTCAGCCTGTCAGAGCTGGGTGTCTGCATGGACTTCAGGTTTTGTAGACATGATGCGGCAGAATTACTGTTCCTGCTATTGTTGGTCACAACAGTTTTTCCTAATTATTGTAAATTTGAACAGTTGCTAAACAAGGCAGTCAGTGTATGCCTACCTTTAGATTTTATAGAGGAAAATGGTCACTGCATTTTAGAATAGAAGAATATTTTCCCCACTCCCTACCCCATTCTTCTTTCCACAAGCTAGAGCATCTTTTTGAACCTTCCTGTATTTTTCTGGTCAATGTTTGCCATTTTTTATATTAAGTGTATCCTCACTACCCTCTTATCTTTCATTCGACAGGCCGCAAAGGAGGAAAAGGCTTTTATATTTACAAGCAAGGTGTAAAGAATCGGGAACTCAACACTGGAATGAATGAAATTCTAGAGAAATTCAAAGTCGCTGCCAACCCAGAGGTGTAAGTGGGAAAAGAGAGGTTTCCTAAATAGATGCAGCATTCCAGAATAAGGCCTGATCATTGGCTTTACTTATTCCCTGCTCACATGTAAATACATGAACAGCTGTCATGTGGAATCATAACATTATCCGTTTAGCACAATTTATTTTACTCTAACTAGCAATATTTCAGATAGATGGAGCTTTTCCCCAAATTTGCTGTCAGAAATCCTTACACATCTGCACGCAGAACATCCCAGAATTGGCCTGAGATCATCTGCATGGAAAAGCATTGAAAAGCATAAATCCATATATGAAACCGTGTTGGTTTTCCCCCAAGTATTGCAAACTTATATTTTCAGTTGGATCCTAGTCTGCTTTCAACCTGCCCCCCTTCTGCAAAATACAAAAAAAAATAGGCTGTTTTCTGAAATCCAGTTAAATGAAGATTGCTGAGACTTGTCAGCTCTGCCACTGGATAATAGTCCCCTCCCTTCTATGTCACTGCTTCAGCTGCTATGTTTCTAATCTATCCGTGAGGGTGGATAATGAATTACTGCTTCTCTTCCCAGGTCCACAGAGAAAGATATCCAAATGCGGTTGGTGACCAGGTTTGTGAATGAAGCCATTTTGACCTTACAAGAGGGCATCCTCAGCAATCCTGTGGAGGGAGACATTGGAGCTGTATTTGGACTAGGCTTCCCACCATGCCTGGGAGGTGAGAGTTGTCAAATTAATCAATGTCTTTTATATAGCCGAAGGGTTGGAAGCAATGTTAATAATGGAAAAATCTTACAAGCTTTTGAAGTGATAGTAATTTGGCTTGCATTTTTTCAATTGGTAATGTAGAATTGGCAGCAGGATTGCCTTGTTCCACAGTATAACTCCTTCCACAAGGAAATACTTCTTGAGTTCTTGCAAATAGGCATTAAATAGTCAAAACACTGACATCTTTCTTAGCAGCAGCAATTTTAGCTACCCTACAGTGTTCTTGAGGATTACCAGGAACCGGCAATAGTTGAACTGTGGTTCCAGGGATAAGTACAGGCATCCTGGAGTCCTCTGAATGTGTTGAATTGCATTTCCCACCATTCCATAGCATTCGTTTTGCTGTGTAAAGTTGTCTGTGGTTCCAGAGTTTGTAAGATCCAGTGGAACTTGATTGTCCACACTGTTATATATTTAGTGTATCCACTCATTATTCGCCTTGCAAATTATTTTTTATCAGATACCTACAAATACATTAATGCTTGTAATCAAGGTATAATGGCAGTCAAGGCCAGCATTATGAAATAATTTTGGCATAAAGACCACATTGTTTAGGAAGTCTCACCTTCTTTTCCTCCCTCACTTCTGTGAATGTTGTGGCAGGCCCCTTCCAATATGCAGACCACTTTGGGGCCCAGCAGCTCGTGGACTGCATGAAGAAGTATGAAGATGTCTATGGGAGTCAATTCACACCGTGCCAGTTGCTGCTTGACCATGCCAAGGATTCCAGCAAGAAATTTCACAAGAGAACTGCCTGAATTGGCATCTGCTAACCAAAAAGAAAAAGGGAAGACCTACAAGAGATCTTCGTATCGGAGGGCTGTGGGTTTTAACTCTTTTAAGTGCCTTAGTTATTCAGGCACTACTTCTTCCTGACCCACCCCTCATCAGGCTGAATGTTAATTTCCCCATTATCACGAGAAAGAATGGGGAGGTTTCTGCTCAAAGTATGGTACTTTTCAGGCCCATTGCAAGGAACTACTCATCGGAAAGCAGATGTAGCTTGCAAAAAATTCATAAGAATAAATTCTAGTGTATTGTTCTATACATCATTTTGTCATTCATTCAGGGTTAGAACTGCTACTAAAATGCTGAATAACTGAAACAAAGTTCAGTTGAGGCTGAAACCTCTGGGATTCTGTGCTCTGATAAGGTTAGTTTATCAAAGGTCATTTGAAGATCTCCAGAGCATCCTGGAGAGCCTACCACTGGTATAAGTCAATAAATCTGAGAATGCAGGGATTTTCAGGATGGATTTGGGATTTTGCTAGTACTAGAGTTCATGAAGTTTTGCATGTGCTATATCCAGGACAAAACACAAATTAAGCAAGATTTACACCAAATATATACATGCATCAAAGCAAAAACATGCTGTGTAAAAATAAGTAAACAAGCAAAATCTATTCAGTGGGCATGCATTAGCTTACAAAATAATACCTTTCTGTTCATCAAATTTCTCTAGGATCTCCTTAACATATTTTCTTTTTCTTATGCATAAACACAAGGTTTAAAATTCTGCCATTTTTATTTTTCAGAAATGCTTTGTAGTGTAGAGCTATTCTTGACAATATTGTGTTGGAGGCAGTATAATTAAATTCAGTGGGGAGAGCTGGTAGCTTGAGGGCATCAATAGGCAGCTGGGGTGTATTGGCAAACCATGTTGAAGACATTTAAGTTAAATGAATGGAAATTGCCCAAGGATTTTTACTGAGACTAGAACTTCCTAACTTACACCAAAACGATCTAGGTTGGAGGCGAGGAAGTACACGATACAGAGTTATTGTAGAAAATTTGTAAAAGGTTTGGGGGCACTGCTAAGAGCTCCAAAAGCATCCAAATTAGGACAATCAGCATTACAACCCAAAAGTAATTCCATGTATGGAAATAAACAATCAAAATACTGAAGCAGATGAAGGCATCTTTCTCTAGCCAGATGCTTTAAATAAAACAAATCAGCCTTTAAGGGATGGGGATCCAGCACACTTTGGCTTATTTTATAAGTTGCCAGTTTGGGGGAGAAGGAGCCTATCTTTTCAGTGTCAGTTGCTGGGGAACATAAGCAGGAGTGCAATTGTGTGTTATCTTGCTTGAAAGCTTCCTTGAGGTTACCTCATTGTATGAAGACATTTAGACAGGAGAGGCTCATAATCTGATGTAGCACGATTGCTTTGGTTTGTTCTCTTCCCATCTTTATTGAAAGTAGCTGATAACTCTAGTTGCTATTCTATAACACAGGGGTCCCCAATCCAGCCACGGACCACTACCAGGCCTTGAGCCATTCGGAATTGGGCTGCGGAAATGGTGGTTGAGCATGTGCAGATCCCCACTTGCATGAATAGCAGCTGAGCATGTGCGCCCTCCATTTGCGTGAGTGGCGGGTGTGTGTGCCCACCACTCATGTGGAACCATCCCCCCCGCCCGCCCCACCAAGCCACAAAGCCGGAAAGCTTTGGGAACTCTGCTATTAACAGATATTCAGTTTGTTTCTGAACAACAGATTCTAGGCACACATTTTTAAATAAATGTTTATTTGATTATTGCAGTACTAAAAGTAGAAATGAATACATTGAACTCCTCTAGGCTTAAATCATTTAGCCTCATTTTCAGCTAAAAACAATTGTGAAAGTAAGTTGTGGTTGTCTTAGGAAACAGGCAGTTGCTGCTGAAATGTGGAAAACTCGACTGTAGTAGGCAGGCAATTACAGAACGAAATTGCCAAGAGAAAAGAGGAAGATTAGTAAAATGCCTAAAGATTTACAGGTTGGGTTTTTAAAAAACCACCAACTGTCTATACATTATACTAAGGTGCAGTAAATAACTGCCACCACCACCACCACCCCAAAAAAAATCACACAGACATCTGGTTAAGAATAGTAGAAACAAATTAGACGAAACTGTCAGTGGGTGCTACAGAATTTCTGCATAGGCAAAACTGTAGGCTGCCCAAATATTCCACAATTTTAGTGCAGAAACATGAAATTTAAGCAGCACACAGTTATTACGGTTTTAGCCCTTACAGCAGTGCAAAGGTGCTTAAAAAGTTCAAGTGTTTAGGAAGGTGGCCTTATGCAGTTGTCAGTGTTCTGGGTAAAAACAGCAGAATCATCAAGCTTTTATTACCCTGCAGCCCTTTGAATTGCAGGTGGGTGCACACCACTGTCAGCATACACACTGATTTTGCACAATTAGCAAATTCTAAATTACTCTAAAATCCTTCTTTTAAGCCCATTGATTTTCTACATGCAGGATGCTTTCTCCAGCATTTCAGTACAACACTGAAATTAGCCTGCATGTGGAAGTGGGGCTCTAAGCAACGCTGTAAAATATAAATTGACACACTGACATTTTAATCTAGACCCCAGATTAAGGATTGGGGTTTCTAGGGCAGAGATTGCCAGGTGAGTTCTATCCAAACCTCTTTCAGCTATAAAGTATAGCATTGCCTACATTTCATTCCAAACGTTTTAAGTATAAAACCTTGTGAAGGCAGTTGGGGGGAAAAATGCAGATACACCCCCTCTTTTTGTGTGTGTTGCTGCTACTTTCTTTCTATATCAAGAGTCCCCCTCAAACTGATTGCCCCCAAACAATCATAAAGATACATATGCACTACCTGTCCCTTACTAAAAAACAAAACAAAAACCCTTCCAAGCTAATGTTACGTGAAACAGTCAGAAGATGAATAGGAATGTTATCCCAGGAAAAGTAGGCAACTTGGCTCTGATGATTCTGAGACTTGGCCAGAAAAGGAACATGTAACCCTCTTCCCACAAATTGGCTATGCTGCTTTCCTCCTCTTCTACACCATCAACCCAAGAATTACGTAAGGCAATTAACTCTCCTTGCTAATCTTGGCACAAAGACAATAGTAACCCATCATAAAGTATCATTCATGTGCAACTATTTTGCTCTGATTTCTACTTTGCCCGTTTCCGTAAAAGGAAATTTGCAACCTCCTGCCAATTCCTTGCATTGGTTTGTGGTTAAAACTGACAATCAAAATCCTGTGTTGCTCTTGGGTTCATGTCCCCCTGCTATCATTTTTGACATAGCGGTATCTGCTTTGGCCTCTCTCCTAGTTTTATACTTAGGGGACAGCCTGAATCTAACTCCTGCAATCCACAGAGAAAATTTCTCTCCCCAATCTAGATTTTGGGCCTCCAGCCTTTGATGAACTGCATTATTTTTTTGACTTGAAGTTTGGTTAGATGAAAATCCTCAGATAAGATCTCCTCAGTGAGTTGTACAAAGATACTACCATCAATGCGTTCCCGGGCAAAGAAGCTGACCACATCCTCAGAGAGGCCGATGAAGCGTAAGCACCTAGATACCTCCTCTAGTGACAGCGCCGATAAATCGCCAGGAGGCTGCCAGGGTGAACCATCTCCATTGAGACGGGCAGGAGGTGCCTCAATGACCCCCTGAGCCAGATAAAGGTGGGTGATGCCAGCTTCGGAGCCATGAACAATGGTGGATGACAAAGGGGCTACTGACGTCCGAATGACAATATTTTCAGCCGTGTCAAAGGGTTTCGATGAGCGAGATGGTGGTGCAGGGCTACGGTGCCCCTCTGGGGAGGAAGTGCCTTCAAAGAGATCAAAAGTGTCTATGGAAGAGGCAGCTGTCTTCTGCCATTCAAGAGATTCCAGCCAGTCTGAGGAGCAAGAGGAAGCTGGACTGGAAGAATATGCTGGATTGGAAAAGGGGTTAAGAGCACCAAAGGGAGCAAAGCGTTTCTGTGGAGGGGGAGGTTTCAGGCGAGGGCAGCTATGGTAGCTCTTGATGGCGTTGGCATCACTGCTCCCCAACAGAGGAGTGGATCTCCCAGTGGCCACACTTGAGCCTGGATCATTACATGGCCAAGGGTCAGACCAGGAAGACATTGGAGCAGGTGGGGGCTGAGATGGCAGTTGTGTTTGAGGGCTGGCCAACTGCCGACTTGTGGACTCTCCAACTTTGCAGTCACTCCATGTGCAGGGATAGCAGTACAAGGAGTAGGAGTCCGGAGACGGGGAGCAGCTACCGCTTCGTGGTCTTGACCTGGCAGGCAAAGAAAACGAACAGTATCAGAGCTAGCTCAAGTGAAATGGGATTTGGAGCTCTCTGATCACAAGTCTGGAGCAGGTTAGTATCTTAAAACCAGCAGCATCTAAAGATGTGCACCGTACCTCCAAAGTTTTTCCAATGCATTGTTCCAACTTCCTTAATTTGAAAAACCTTGTTGTGCTCACTACTCAAAAGACATCCTTGCCTGACAACAAAGAAGGCCAAGAGACATTTCATGCACGCTGAACATGCAGTTTCCATAAATAGATTTAAGCATATACAAATCTCTTGAAAATTAAAAATTACCATAATTCATCCAATATTGCTTGTTATTAAAAAGGCATTGCTGTCATTTTCATTCAACACCCCCAACTTCTAACTCTGGAAGTTTCTTCCCAATCAGCTATATTGTTAGGTAAAATATAAGTGCCAGGGGCCAGTGAGAAAACCAGCTGTACTATCCCTTTTCATTATTTTTCTGAGACTGATAGAAAGTTCAAAGTGCCACAGCCATGGGAATAAGAGGTCAATGTTTTTACAAACATTTTTGGAGAATCCAAACACATAGTCCAAAACAATAGAGAGGCATAGCTGCTTTTATCAAAGCCATGCTTTTCTTCCACAGAAAGATACTTTGCTTTATGTGCCTGATACTGTTATGTATAATTAAGCTTTCCATAATATTGTACATTTTAGGGAAAAAAAGAAACCAGCAAGCAGCCACACCTGAAGGAAAAGTGTTGTTTATATTGTACCATTAACTCTCAGGATTAAAGATCTTATTTATTATTTCCTGGTAAATGTGGAAATGTGTTCTTGTTCTTTTTTGCATAAAACTTAATGGAGGACTAAATTTTCTAGCATCAAGGCAGGAAGATATGCCTCTGTTAAAGGTCAACCAACAAGAAAAGTTCTACTCATATGGTATTTCCTTGCACCAGTTCTTGCTGTTGTCCTCAGCATGCCTGCACATCCCCTGAATCTAGCAATGGTAAGTGCACAGATCACTCAATCAGCTAATTCAGGGATAAGAAGGAAGATCATTCAAGGTCTCTGGATACCAGCCCAGAAGTTTGTACTTTAAGACTTCATTCATAATATTGTGTCTTACAGTACACAAAGACAAAGCAAATGCCTTTAAGCATATGCAGTACTGCATGCTCCCCACTCTCATCTTCCCAACTGAGTTCCTACAAGGAAGCTGTATCTCATGACTCCCCCTGTAGAAGCAATCCCAGTTTCATCACTCACATGTCATGAAGTCCGGATGAGTAGTATGAGAGGTTGGCACTGGGTGATGCTGCCGTTTGGAGCTTGGGAAAGCGCACAGGCATTGGAGGGCTGGAGGTGGCTGATGTGTGGGCACCACGAGGTGGCACAGGGGGAGCAACAAGGAGGCGACATTCCTCTCTCACCTATGAAAAGATTGGGAATAAGACTGTTATTTGCTGGGGTGATGGACCAAATGCAAGCCAAGGTATTTTCTGAAGTAGATTGATCACACCTCTCCATACAGACTAAAAAAAGGAATTTTCAAAAACTTCAAGCAGAACTATACAACACTTTAGAAATTGGATGTTTCCAAGCCTCTTTTTTCCAAAACAACTTGAAAAGATAGAGCAATTGGCAACTTCCTACCAATTACCCCTTGCTTTTTTTTGGGGGGGGGGGGGATTTCTAATCTTAAAGTAGAATGGAATGAAAATTACAGGACATAATTTAACCAAGATATATGAAGTTACATACTTAGCTGACCAGAGTTGTTCATAGTGAGATGGGCAGCATATAAATTTAATAAATAAATCATTAGGAAAAAAATCTGAAAAAAATGAGAGCAGATTTTAAAAGATCAGAAGACTGAATTGTAGTCCTTTCATATCATACTGGGTTAATGTGGAGGGTAACAATGCCTGTCAAACTGATGTCTGGAAGGCTTTAAGATCCAATCTATAATGCTTAATAACTACCAGATAAATCTATGTGTGTGTCCTACAGAGAGCTAGAACATTTTAAAAAAATAAAAGCTATTAATGCAGGGATCCCCAACCCCCAGTCCATGGACCGACATCGGTCCACCATATGCCAGAAACCGGTCCGCGCAATCAAGCAAAGCCCCATCCGCGGGATGCAGGCAGTACTGTACATGAAACCACATCCCCTCCGGTCCACAGAAAAACCTTTCCACGGAACCAGTCCCCTGGTGCTCAAAAGGTTGGGGACCTCTGTATTAATGTAGAAAGTGCCCATGTAGAAAGTCTGGAATTAGATGGTGGAGAGAGATTGGCAAAGTGATAACACAAGGTAACAGTTTCTTTAAATCCAACTTGCAAAATGCTGAGAAGAAACTAGATAAGAAACTGGGAAGACAATCAAATCCTCAAGTGCCATTAAAATAGAATAACTGATTACTCTGAGAGACAGCAGGCTCCCTTTCACTGGTTGTGTTGAAGCAGAGGCTATGCAGCTGAGGATATTTTAATTTATATATCTACAATACATTGAGCAAAAGATTGGGTTCAGTGATCTAAATTAATTTTTGCAAGGCTTTGTACATCCAGGAAATGGTGTGGATATTTCAAATATGAGAAGGGAAGCACAAAAGATTCCTTAAAAGGGAAATCAAAAAGTTATACATTACTGAAACACAGAAATAGGTCAGGCTATAAAACCATATTCAATATAAAGTTATGAGATATAAAGGGCACAATTCAAATTATGAGATATAAATAGTGCACAATTTTACAGCAATCAGTCAGGCTTTACATTGATTAGAACCATCAAAGAGTCTATAAATAAATAAAGGTCCATGATTGCAAGAAAGGCTTTGATATTAACTTTGAAAATCCTATTAGCAGATATCACTGGTGGGCAGAATTTGTCAGTCCTTTAAGGAAGATATTTCACTGCAAGTAAGAAAGAACTGAGTACCCATTATTCTAAGCATGACCAGACTACATCCAAATTACATTTAAAATAAATAAATAAATAAAAACTTTTGGAGATTATAGCATTTGCAGGATAGTATCTGAAGTGTATACGTAGATGAGTCAGAACCTAAACAAGAAAAGCTCAGTTGCGTCCTGGCACAGGAAAGACAAAGGATCTCTATAGCACTTGCATTATCTCTTTCAAGAATTCTTGGGCTACAAATGCCATACTAACAGTTATAGGACCAAAAAGTGCATTTTCTTGTTATTTAGACAGTGACTCTCACCTCTACAGGAATTAAAGAGAAGATTCTTTAAATAAAAATTAACAGAGCTGGAAACCAAGGCTGGCTTCACATTCACTGACTTACCAGGAATTATTTTGCTATGGTAAAAGGCATCTTGTAAACAACTTCAATAATCACCAGATTCAGGAGTAGTGGAACAGCTTGTCCCAATTATGAAGAAACAAATCACAACTGATTTGTCGAAAACAGATCATATCTTACTCTGCAGCAAAATGTGTATATGGCTGCTGAAGCAAACAAGTCCCAAAGTTGCAAGATTAAAAAAAAGAAAGGATTAGACTCCACTATATTTATTGATGCAATGGGGTGTAGTGATGTTGCTGAATGAGATCCGTACCACAGGTAAGCAAAAGCTCTGTGAGCCTTGAAAACTGCAAAAAAACATCGGACAGTTCATATAAGTAAGATTTCTTAGTTAGTACCCACCAGCTTTGAACAATTTATATTATGAATCCCGTCTGTCTTCAGAGGTATCAATGGTGATGGTTTAAAACAGATATGACAGAGAATTTCCACCAGAGAGAATGTCAAGCTCTGAGAGTCTGTTCTGGAACTAAAGTCAGTGAAGAGCCAGTTATGCATGGGACTCATCTATAGTCCAACACATACAGGCAATGAGGTTGAACATTTATGGGTGGAGTCTTAACCTGTTAAGTCCAGAACCAAAGCTAGGATCAATGCTATACAGAAGACTTGAGAGAGATCCAGGGAAGATTTGCCTGTTGGCCATCAGTCTAGGATTCTATGCTGTATTCTATATCCCATGTCTAAGAATCTCTAGTCTATTGTGGAAGTCTCCCATGCTAAAGATAAGAAAGGCAAGAGACAAAAGAAAGTTCACCATGGTATTGAGTTATTCAAAGATGAACTTAGACCACAAAAAGGAGAAAAAGAGAAAGACGTTTTATTATTAACAGTAATTTATTATTTACAGTTACTCAACACTTTGTCAAATTCTTTTCTACTTGTTTATGATACTGTTCACATGTATATTTCAGCTGTCTTTAGCAGTATTTGTCTTTTTTTTTTGTTTTTGTGGTCTCCAAATCCTGTCACTTTGGACATCAGTTTGATATAGGCAGATGCATCTCATCCAATGACAGAGACATTAGATAGTCTAGAAGCTCAAGGAACAGTGGCTGCACCTGTACTGGCATGGTCTCAGAAAGCTGGACCACCATCAGCAAACTGAGACAGAGAAGAAATGATATCCTAATCAAATAACCATTGAGGAAGAAGCTACATGACCATTAATTGGCAGGGCAAGCTACTATATACAAACAGCCAAAAAACCTACTCTCACTCATACTGATGTTAACACGTCTGGCAGGAAAATAACCAAGCTCAGAGTGTATTGTATTTTCCTACCTCTCTAGGATCAGTAATGTTCTTTAAAACTAGCAATCAACAGATTGATCAGTACATCACATTCTCTCTCTCTCTCTTCCACTCAAAGATCCTCATATTCTGTCATAAGAGAACAGAATATGGACAATAAGTTAGAGTTCAATATCTTTTCCAAACACACTTCAATACAAAAATAGAGCAAAATAATTCAAATTTTAGTTAACTCAATAAACATATACACAAAATTTCCTTATACTAAATGGAGGGCTGAACCAGATGGGCATTTTAAAGCCAATGTTGCACATTATTTAAAAAAAAAAACACTGAACTGCCAATGAACAAGGAAGTTCCATAATAAAGACCTAATGATCTGAAAAGAAACTGCATTTCTAGGAAGAATGTATTACCGAAGGAAAAAGCATCTGATATGACTGTTTCATTTTTAGTAGCAACAACTAATTTCTTTGCATGCCATAAACATTCATATAAAATAAACTGTACACATATTATAACTCATTTATGTACATTATGTATCCAAAATATCACCCTCTGCATATAACAATAACATATAAGCGGTCATGGGGAAAACCATAACAATGAAAGATTATAAAGAACCAAAGAAAAATAAAGCCAAACCAATACTGATGCCTAAGCAGCTACAGTAGCTATGGAACACTGATTAATTACTAGAGAAGATGGGGAATTGATAAATATGGGGAGAGTCAATGAAATGAGGTCTCCCAAAAAAATGGCAGGGCTGGAAAAATGCATTCTATATTAGAATATTTTAGAGCAGATCCCATTTGTTGTTCCTTTATTACAGAATCATCAACATTAACCCAAATGTCTTTCAAGGAAATATGGATAGCAAAAGTCCCATTGTACTTAAATTAGTCCCATTGTCCCACTGCCTCTATATAATTCTCCTGAGTAACACACATGAGCATTTAAAGACTTAGGAAATTTCAGATATTCCAGTAATGAACTTGGGTGAAAGACCAAAGATCACAACTAGTGGTCAATGCTATTGGCTTTCTATATCTTTATAGTCTGTTTATCCTTTTGAAATCACTACCATTCCAGTGGAAAGCCATTATAATCTATTGAGTGATCACCTGATTCAAAGGCAACGCCTAATATATTGCATAGGTTCATTCCTTGGACCAATATCATTTGAGGTTATTCCTTCTGCTTTCTAAAAATCTATTGAAAAATAATTACTGTGGTATAATGAAAAAATAAAAAATGGTCAAAATTTCAACTTCTGTCCCACACTGGATTTCTGCATATTCCTGGGGAGTTCTATATTCTGTCCATCTGAAGTTACAGCTGTGCTTGCAGAATAGCAATTAGTCTTCAAGACTGGCTTGTAATAATATGCAAAGTGATTAAGGAGGTGGACTCGGTCCAAGGAGACCCAGGTATAAATCCACCATCAGCTGTAAAAGTTCATTGAATGACTTTGGGACAGTCTCAGTCACTCTCAGCCCATGTCACAGAATGGTTCCTGTAGGGGAAAATAATTAGAAAAGAAAATACAGGTGGTCCTCAACTTATGACCAAAATTTATGTTGCTAAGTGAGAAATTTGTTAAGTGAATTTTGCCCCATTTCATGACTTTTCTTGCCACATTTGTTAACTGAATCACCACAGTTGTTAAATTAGTAACACAGTTGTTAAGTGAATCGGGCTTCCCCATTGACTTTGCTTTTCAGAAAGTTGCAAAAGGTGATCACGTGACCCCGGGACACCTCAACCGTCATAAAGATGAGTCAGTTGTCAAGCATCTGCATATAAATCACGTGACCATGGTCATAAGTGTGAAAAATGGTTGTACGTCACTTTTTCAGTGCTGTTGTAACTTTGAACAGTCACTAAATGAAGTTGAGGACTACCTGTACTAGGTATGCCACTGACGAAAGCCAAGTTATATATCTAACAAATAGCTTAGCTAATTTTACAGTTAAACTATGCAGGACAGTAAAACAGTATAAGAAACATTGTTCAATCCTGAATTTTCCACAGTTCAGTTGTACTAAATGACCTCAAGGTTCTGCGTTTATGGCCGTGGGAAAAGCTTTTCCCAGTCCTCACTTTTCATGTCTGTATGCACCATTCTCTCCATTAAAATGCACTTATTATTGTACGTTTTCCTTATAGAGGAAGTGCTCAAACTTTCAAAAGAGTGCAGACAAAAACTGTTAGCAATATTCCAACTGTGGTTACATTATGGATTTTTATAAAGGATTTATAATGATATATTTTAGTTCATTTTCTAATAATCCTCAGTATGGAAAGATTATCCATCTACATCCCTGCAAGCAGAATTTGTCTGAATAAGTGATATTCCCTTCCCTGGATGACAACAACTTTCTTTGACAGTTAATTCAAGTTAAACAATAAAATACATATTCATTTTTGAGTGGCTTGCCCTGGCTGCAGTTTTTATTTTCCGTCAAACTGTCTACTACCTGAATCTCTTACCGCTTCAGATTTGGGTGGAACTGGGGGAGGAGCATCTGCGTTAAGGTCTTCCTGCAGCAGGCCTCGGTGGCAAGGTGAACCCCCAAAAGAGATAAGATCCCGTTGGCCCTTATTGGCATTCTCCAGTCCAGGAACAGTGCTGCTAGATTCAGAATAATTCTCTGAGTTTTGATTAGTCCACAATTCTTCATACGGGAGCTCTTGAGTCCGGAATGTGGGTTCCACCCAATCAGGTGTCATGTATTCACGCTCAGAATCCAAAGTATCAGAAATAAGGCTAGAGGGCTCTTGGTGAGAGGGGAGAAGCAATCGCTGGGTCCTCCCTCCTTGAGCTGGGTCCTGGCAACTACTCTCAGAGGAAGCATACAAGCAAAGTGAGAGGCGCTGAAAGGATTGGGCCAATTCATCACGGCTGTAGCCCTGCAGACAGAGTCGTACATGGCGGGGGCTGGCACACTCTTCTGAGAAGTCTGGCTTGGCCTCCCGCACAGCCTTAGAATATTCATTGGGATCAAAGCATTCCTGGCAGAGAGCAGCAGTTTCTCGTAACAACTTCTCCAGTTGGGAGTCTCCGCCTACACGCAACATCCCCTCTGGCAGCAGAAAACGGGGCATATCTGTGAGCAGGAGGAAGTGGAAGGGTGCCACCTCATCCTTGCGGAGAATGCAGCATAAGACCACTGTCTTGGAGACGATGCTCACCAACTTGTAACAGTGGCCCTCCCGGATGGCATGCAGATCATAGGGGTTTCGAGGCGGCCGGCTGGGCACAATCACATTGACAGGCAGTCGCACCTTCTCGATGATACTGCGAATTGTATGCTCCCCCTCCTGCATTTGCAGTTCCAGTGGTGAGCGAGTGCTGAAGCGCCCTTTGCACTGGAAAGGCAAGCTGAGGCTTTCGTTGGTTCGATGGTTCATACAGATCAAGCAAGGCATTTTGCCCTTCAACTGTTTGCCGCTGCCACCCCCAGTGTTGCTGCCGCTGCTGCTGTTGCCACTACCACCATTCCCACCACCAGTGCCAGGGACACCTGCTTTGCCCAACTTCCTCAGCAGTGTGTTCAAACGTGACTTTTCTTTCGCAGCTTTTGCGCACAGAATCTCTGCCTGGCCCATAAGTGTTAATTCATCTCCTGCATGCAGCGTGAAATTGTATACTTCGCTGTCTTCACTGAACTCACCGGACACAACCTGGAAGAAGCCAATTGGCGAGGGAAAATGGATAGATAAGAGGCTTAACAAGGAGAATTCTACAACATGGAGGGTGAGAAAAGGGGGGGGCTTTGTATCACAGAAAGAGGGGTTCTGTGATGCTACTGCTACTGCTGAGCGCTGCCATAATGTGAGCCATGGAGAAAAAACTAAAGGGTAGATTTCTGTGATTGTGTATGCTGTATATGGAAGAAAGACGTACTGTACCATAGGCCATCATTTGGGGCTGATGGACTTCATTCCACTCAGAGGCTCTTGAATTGTATCCATTTAATCAAAAAAGGAAAAACAGAATAGGAGCCTCTTTGACACAAAAGATTAAAGAAAAGTTTAAGAAATGGACACCTGAACGGCCAACTGAGAGAGATGTCAGATTGCGTGGGTTTGGGGTGAGAGAAGTCAAATTCCAGTAAATTATCTAATTTGGGTTACTTAAAAGACATTTGTTGATTTCCACAAAATAGATAATTGAATTGGCTTTAAGATCAAAGCCGTCACCACTTGAAAAGGAAATACTCCTGTGTTTCTCTGTTTTACAGAGTACAGAAACTATTTTTCATTTCATTAGGCAAATGAAGTTCTAAGATGCTACTTTTTTAGATTTGATACAGTGCTCTATACATAGTTTCCCAGAAGAAAATCCCACTCTGTTCAATGGGAATTACCCCTATATGTGATTAGCATTGTAGTCCTAGAGCACGGGTGTCAAACTCACTGTGTCATGTGATGACCTTTTTTGCATTGCCGGAGTTGGGGTGGGCATGGCTTCCATATGATGCAACCGGCCCAGGGCCCAGCGGTTTGACACCCCTGTCCTAGAGGAAGTGACACTTTTTTAAATGTTCTGCTTTGTGCATACTTGATTTTCCATCCTTTACTTTTTCTGAAAACCAAGCCCTGTCTAAACAAAAAATGCATTTGATCCTATTAGATATTATTGTTGTGGTTTTCAGTAAAGTGCATTATACTTTCTTCCTAGAGTGTGTTTAGCTTTGTGGTAGGAAAGGTGTTTCTATTTATTCCTAGAGATAATTCATGACCTTAAAATTGGAGAGGCAGAGATCCAGATTGAACTAGAAACCCTGAGGCAATGAAGGAATGCAAGTACTCTACTGTGCTCCTTGATTTTCCAAATCTTATCTCCACCCCAGGTTTAAAATGCAATCGATAAAATTAGAGAAGATACATTAATATTTCTATTCATTCAGAGAAAATCCCTAAACTCATGTTAAAAAGACCATTAAGATAGTCAAAAATACAAAAGAGATCCAGCCAGTTCAATGATCCATCTCTCTCCCAGTGGCTAACCAGTTGTCTTTTTTGGGGAAGCCCAAAAGTTAAAGCATCGTTCTGAACTTTGAGGCCAATTTACACTAGAAAGCGAGGCTATATTCTGCTTTCAACTCCTTAAATCTCAGCTATCTAATTTCTCATTTTAGCAATGATTATTGCATTAAAAAACTGATCCTTCAAAAATGTTATACAGCCTATCAGGTATGAAATAGTCAACTATTGCAAATCCCATTTTGGTTAACCAGACGTGATCGAATCTGAGCTTGCAAAAACTCTTTTAATTTGCTTTGCTATCGCTTAGCTCTTTATTAACCAAGCAGAACAAAACAACTGTCAAGAAATCAGATATCAAACCCGAATAGAGGGAGGTTGACCTAAGTGGAAAGAGCATTTCTACCCCATTTCCCATCTATTCTTTAGACCAGGGGTAGTCAACTTTGGCTCTTTTATGACTCGTGGACTTCAACTCCCAGAATTCCTAAGCCAGCACAGCTGGCTCAGGAATTCTGGGAGTTGAAGTCCACGAGTCATAAAAGAGCCAAGGTTGACTACCCCTGCTGTAGACAGCTGGCATATGCTAAAGTACAACAAACCTTTACGCTGAAGGTGATGGCCTCCATGACGAACACACGGTCTGGAAAGATGCTCGCCACCTCCTCCACACTGTTGAAGTACTGCACAGGCTCCCGGACGTCCCTGTCCTGATCCAGCAGCTTAAATTTCCCTGCAGGATTGGAACCCAAAACATGCTAGTTTAGTTAGTAGATGGGTTTGTTGAGATATTGTTTGTCTGTTGAAGCCAGATAGGCAGCTGAATCAAGAGGCTGGCAGAGAATGAGAAGGGAAGACTCTGGAACACCTACTGCTATGCCTAACCAACTAATATTTCCAGTAGTGGCCAACTAGAAACACTAGAGAAGCTTAGAAATGGGATTTAATGGACTTTTTTTCCCTGCAACATCTTGTGATCAGAGGTATTTTTGTGCTTAATGCTGAGCCTGTTTTAATATATTATGGCTAGCAATCATTGGGATATTTGTTCCCATATAGTTCTCCATTTTTATTTTTTTAAAACTTAAAAAAAAAAGATAAAAGAAAAATGATGGAGTTGTACATCAAATGAAAAAACAAAACAATATAGGAGCTCCGAGTAGCTGGATCTGACAAAGGGTCTATTTAAATAGCATCCTATTTCCAGGCACAGCTAACCAGATAGCTTTAGAAGCCCACAAATAATCATCAAAATAATCAATAGTTTTCTCCCATTTTGCTCTCTTGTCAATTAGAATGTAGGAAGCAAAGTAATTCTTTTTTTAATTATTATTAAAAAATTTATTAATTTTTTCAAATAAAATATGAACAAATAATACAAATATGGTGCATTTCATTAGAAAAACAAGCACATAAAAAGCCTATTCCGAAATAATTGGCATTTCCCCCCCCCTGCATCCACACTCCCTCCACCTTCCTACCTACTTCCCTCTTCCTTCCTCCCCCTCTTGACCACTACCTCTCCTCTTTCCACCTTCCCAACTATCCTACACATCCCATCACCTTCTTTCCCACCACCTCGGATGCAGTTTAGGGGTACTAGCCGATCAGAGTAATTCTGAACGTAGAATTCCATGTAGCCATTTACTTTTCCTTCAGGAACCTAACCAATCTCCTTTTAGAGCCCTCTTTGTTCCTGACCACTATTAGGTCCCATACATTCCATACATTAACTGTACTGTGTAAACATGTCTCAAATCTATCTTCTTCTTGTTGTGCCATATCTGTTATCAGACGTTGGCGATCATGTTGACGATCCTATTTTTATCAGCAGCCGCACGAAAAAGTGCTGCTGAGTTTTGTCCAGACCAGTCCCTTAGACCTCAAATCTATATTCCAATATAAATAAGAAAAGATGAGAAAAAAATATTGTATTGATGTACTGTGCACTTATAATGTTATAAACATCTATTATTTTCTCCCCGTCACATTTGTTATGTTTCTAAGCCATCATCAACAGCTAAGTCTCTCCAGAGCCAGGCACATTCTTCATTCAGGAAAAAAAGTCCAACCTGAAAAAGATCTATGTACCAAGAGCACAATTGTATCTAAATATACATACTGTAGAACACATTTCTTCTTTTTCCAAGTCATAAGATAATCACAACCTAGAATTAGGAATAAAACGTTCCTGTTTATACATCAAAGTGCATTCTTGTGAAAAATGAATGTTGGCATCCGGACTTGTGGCAGTGTGAATCAAATGAGATGAAGACATGTGAGCCCTTGTGATAGCAAGAATCTGTGACTGGATGAAGCACTGGCCTGCTATAAGGGAAGGCTGGTCTTCAGACCACAAAATATTTGCCGGCTGTACATGTAATTCATTAATAAAGGGAATCCTTAGTCTGTTACGCCTTTTGCTGAAACCCTTGCCTTTTATCTGGGTTACCCTCTATAACAGTGTTTCTCAACCTTGACAATTTTAAGGCATGTGGACTTCAACTCCCAGAATTCCACAGCCAGCATTGCTGGCTGTGGAATTCTGGGAGTTGAAGTCCACATGCCTTAAAATTGTCAAGGTTGAGAAACACTGCTCTATAATCTTCTGGATCCGTAGCTGGCTGACCGGCCGTACTCAGCGAGTGGTCCTCAATGGAACCACATCTACATGGAGGGAAGTGTGTAGTGGGGTGCCCCAAGACTCTGTTCTGGGCCCAGTGCTCTTCAACATCTTCATCAACTATTTGGATGAGGGGATAGATGGGGAACTCATCAAATTTGCAGACGACACCAAGCTGGCAGGAATAGCCAACACTCCAGAAGACAGGCTTAAGATACAGAAGGTTCTGGACAGACTTGAACACTGGGCACTATCTAACAAAATGAAATTCAATGGTGAA
>NW_015386312.1:23298-33629 GCF_001527695.2 Protobothrops mucrosquamatus
TATTATTATTATTATTATTATTATTATTATTATTATTATTATTATTATTATTATTATTAATCTCCATTTTATTATATTGTGTTGCATTCCTATTCTTTCTGAAGGAGCTCAGAGCTGCCCGTAACTGCCTTAGTTACCTTTCAGATCCCTTGAAATGCAAATGGTATTGCTGTCTTAATTTCTGCCCAAGATTCAGTTGCCATAGTTTGCCCAGCAACTTCTCTGTACCCAGCAAACAAGGATGCCAAACAGATGGAGATATCAAATTGGAGCAGAAGGGAGTAGAAGTTAATGACAAGAGCTGCTGGTGATGAGGCCAAGTGAGAAAGAGGCAGGGTGTCAGGGCTGTCCCCAGCTCTATTATCAGCCATGGGCCTCTTTCTTTTTTCCCAAGGAAAAGGCAATATGGGAACAAGCAATTGTTGGCTGGGCTGGGGGCATCAATGCACCAGCTGGAAGAGTAACAAAGGCATACAATGGATAGAGATGAATATCCATGGCATCTCTGCTTCTTTACACTCTTGCTCTCTGAGTTACAGACATAACAGTGTAATATAACCTTTTAAATTCTCTCTCTGTGTGTCTGTGTGTGTGTGTGTGTGTTATTGGCGCAGAGGGAGATGGCTTCTTGATGTCTTTTATCAGAACAAATTGCTAGAACAGAAGAGATATGAGGTTAGAATATTTTGCCAGAAAATGCAGTGTAGAATTAAAGCTGCCAAGTTCTTATTAGTAATGGTCATTTAAAAATTCACCACACATACAAACTTAAGGATTTCAACTGCAGGGAATACATTGGCCTTTCCTAGAGCATTCTTCCGTATTATTCCAGTTATACAAAAAAAGGAGCCACGCATACTCAGGCCTACTCCCGTTTTAGCTGTTTGAAAGGAAGAATTTAGGAGAGGGGGATCTGTTTTATTTACTGAACATGGCTCTTGTGATTTTGCAACTCTGATTGCATATAGTTCAAAATCACAAGCCGCACAGAGAATTTCCCCTTTTCCTCAGTACATAAATAGCAAAGGACGCAGACACAGGTGAAGAAGAATGCCTGACTGGGAATTTTGTGATAATTCTTAATTAGGATGAGTCTTGAAACTAAAGGGTGATGAGCAATTTAGCAGTTTATGATGGAGTGAATGGACATGGAAGCATCATGGTTTTACTAAGCCTAATTCATTAGCTCGATTCTGTAACTCTATGAAATAAGGAACTAGGAAACAGCATTCTTATTCGGTCTGGTCCATTTTACTGAAACCTCAACTTTTTCTCTGAAATCCACACACTGATGGAACTAGCATGAGTTAAGATTTTCTCAGTTCAGATCTCATGACTACTATGAGCTTCACTGACAGACTGGCACAATGAGTCCTCATACCTAGTAGTATCTGTAGCAAATCATGACGATGCCAAAATGATGACAAGCATCACAACATCATCACACAACTGCCATCATTGTGTATTTGAATCCTAACATTTGATACAAAGTATGATCTTTCATAATTTGCTTCCTCTTGACTCCCCTGAGGACATCCATGTACTTACCCACTTTGCAATAATAAGACAGTTCAAAATACATTGAATATGTCTCTTATAAGATGCAATTATTGAAATCATGTGTATGAAGCATTTGAACATTTATAGAAATGCCACAAATTATTGTCTCTATCGTGTGTTCTTTCTGAAAGGCTTCAGGCTTCATACATTTATTTCACATCACTTGGAATGACAATGTTGGGAGTTTATGTTCAGGCCACTGTGTCCAAACTCTTGCTCTTTACAAGAACACAGTCTTTCTGTTTGTCCTCTCTAGATAGTTTGTTCACTATCAAAAGACCCTCAACTGTTAGGAAATATTTCCAAATATTCAACAATAATCTGCCATACTATAATATAAACCCATTACTACATGTCCCATCTTCTGAGATGATGAACAGGTCTTGGCTTTTTTTGAAGGCACTCTTTTCAGCCATTCAGGGAACACTTAACTCTCATACTTAATCTGAAATATCCCCATCCTCTTCCCTTCATCCCCCAGTTTAAAATATTTGGTTTATCTGGGAATCTCAATTTCATTCATCAGCATACAGTAAAAGATTGCAGAGGATATTTTGCCAGTACAATTTAAACATTCTGGTTTCAAACACTATAGAAACAGGTTAAGTGAGATCAGAATGGTGTTAGACTAGACTCCAAGGGTACCAGGGGTCAAATCCCAATCCACTCATCACTAGGTGACCTTTAGCCATTTTTCATGTGCTATTCTAAATTAACTCACAAGCTTGTTGAGCAGATAGAAATAAACTTTCCTATCCCTAAATTGTCAGGAAAAGAGCACAATTTAAAATTTCAATTTTTAGCACATTCAAAAGCCAATAAATGCTTTCAGGGGTGTTTTGCTGTTGCCAAAAGCAGACTCAGACCTCAGAGTGCTTAATCATATTAACTGAAACCTCTGTGTGATATTTAAACCCATTCTGAGCAAAAATAGCTCTGAGATATCCTAATTCATTTCAGTGGAGATGAAATGAATTGATTTTCCAAGGCAGTCCAAGAAGAATGGTTTAGGTATACACACTGTTGCCTAGACACAATTCAATCTCTCATATGAAAAGTCTTAGTGGCGTCTCTTTTCTCCTAAATAGCACAGGCTACTTACATCATGTCTCCATCACCAGAATGAAATTTTGAAGCAACTCCTGTTCATTTCAACAAGATTTGAATTTCTCAAGTCAGTTGGGAAACCTGCTTGGTTAGATCTTTCTCATTTCTACCATTCTTAACAGCAACCAATAATTCTGGCAAGCTACTATTTTCCCTGCATGCAGTTGCCCACTTATCAAAAGCAACCATTTCACAATGGAATGAAGTGTACATTTTGCTTTGCTTGCAAGCTGAAACTGGAGCCATCTGCTCTGGGTTTTTTTTATGAATGGGGCCAACAAACAGGTTAACACACTTACTCTTCTTTTCCTGTCCCATCTGTTTCCCCAAGGAGCAGCAATTAACTGCTCCTGTCCGCTTGCCTCTTATTATTTATTCATACTTGCACATCATTACCAAAGATGGGAGGCACTTAAGAGTCTCATTAAGGGCCAGAGATGATGTCAGTTCTGTTAATTCATGACTCCAGTCACTCCTTCCTACTGTACCATCTGTTCAGCACCTCCCCAGTGCTCTCACATGGTGCCAGCCACTCCCTTTCCTTTCTCCGATCTGGAGGCACCATCCTCCTGCAAACCATGCCCTGTTTTCATTTAACATTCGCCTTCACCATATTTTCTGAGGCAGGTCACTGGTACTCTCTTTCTATACCTTAGAACGCAGGCAAGATGGAGAAGCATTAGCAAGTCCAGGACCACAGTGCCCAAGAATGTTTGCAACTAAACCTAGACTAAGAGTGAGGATACTTGATACTATTAACTTAAAGTCCAACTATTGGCTAGAGTAGTTGGGAGCTGTAGTTCAACATTTGGAGGGTCACAGATTCCTCATATGCAGTACAGATTGAGAGGCTGAGCATGGTAGAAATTAGACAAGGAAAAAACCTGGCAAAAATAAGGCCATAAATGAAAACAAACCAGGCCCACTAAAGCCCTTTAGAAAAAACAAGATTTTCCAAATGAAGCTGGGAGACTCCCTTTTCTTTCTGAATAAAAAACAAAAGGGGAGGCAACAGAATGGATTGGCACATTTTGGAGCTCTCAGTCTAATGGTGTAATAGAATAGAATAGAATATCTTTATTGTCACTGTGTAACACACAACGAAATTAAGTATAAACCTAGTATATACAATATAGATCTCCATTCCCATTACAATTTTTATAGAAAACAGAAAAATATCATTCACCCATCTACTCACTAGAACAATTTGCAACAAATTTAATATTTTGAGTTTTTCCCCCTGAGCTTACTAATTAGAAGTCCTGATTCTTGCTGATCTATTTATTATGAAAAGTCTAGCCTGAGATATGGCTAATAGCACATAGCTGATCCTTCTCCGTTTGCTTTACAAACTGCATCTGCTCCTTTCACTCTCTAATATCAGGAAATTATTTCATCCTCTGAAACCCTGTCAGGAAATACTGATAGAAGATGACAATGTAGAGTTTATTAAGCTACTCTATTTTAGCCAACACGTTATGTAGCTCCTTTGTCAACAATGGCTCACACTGGGTGTAAATCTTGCTGTGTGCATATTTACCTAAAAGACCTCACTACAAACAATCAGAAAGAGTAGATCTTGTTATATTCTACTAGAAGGAGATCTTATAAAACTGCTTATTATTTTTCCCCATTAGAAGAAAGATTTAAAAACACTGAAGTTGTTACCTAGCCAGGTAACCAAACATCTGCAAGAAAACAACTAAGCTCAGAGACCACCAAGGATTCCATAAATAAAAAACCATAACAGTTGGAATGGGAAGCTCATGAGATCCTATCTGATGAAAAATCTATATGCAACAAAACCATGAGAGGAACTGGAATGTGTAGAAAAAAAGGAAAAAAAGTTATCTTTTTTTTAACCCAACACTCATCATTATAAGATGCTAAGCACAACTAAAAAGTATCCTAACCCCCTTATACATTTATCAAAATAAGATAACACAGTTTCATCATGCCATTTTGCCTTGGAGGGCAAACGATAAGCAATCCCTCTAATCTGAAAATAATATAAAGCCATTGGATTGATCAGAAGTGTTCCTATATTTTTTTGAACTTTCCTGGCTGATACTTTGCTTATTCAACAGTGCAGGAATTTCTACTAATCTATATCCTAAAGCTCTATTTCTTTTAGGCATGGATCCATAAAAAGAAATCCAGATCTTCTCTTATCCATTTCTCCCAACTTCATTTTATAAGCTTGTGAGTCAAGGATCTATCTTTTTCCCTTTATAGTTTATCATCCCAGACAATGTGATTGATGCATCAAGGTTTCAGAAAAGGTACATCACTACTGATCAGAAGGAAAGTAAAAAAAGAAACTAACCCTAAGCAGAGACATTCAAGAAATTAGGACAGCTATCAGAGTATCTGTACAAAAATCTAAGAGTTTGCTGTCTAACCCTTTTCCACTATTTCTTTTCAAGTATGCGCTTCATTGAATTCTCACCATTTTGTTACCTGGATATTGGAGGGGGATGTCAATCTTGGGGCCAATGACATAATGTCCTTCCTCCAAGCTGTGGGCCGTCACTGTAGTCCACTGACGACAGGAGTGGATGAGAAGCACATCTTGGTCACTGACCCCCTCTACATACTCCCCTGTGACAGAAATGAGAAGAGGTGTGAGATTGCTATGCATTCACCCAACTATTTTTTAGATGTTGTGCACCGATCCAGATTTATTGTAATGACAACAAAGGAGAGAAGACTCTAGTCAGACTACTTTAATCAGAATTCTGGGAGCTGTCCTAGAAGCTGCTGCAAGATGGAAAAATGGCATCAAAAGTTCAACTAAAATGAAAGCCTGTTCTCACATATTCTCATATTAATGGGATAAATCCCCAGTTGAGTACCCTTACTTTCCAAAAGTCAGGCACAGAGCCCTTCTGCATAAAGGTCCAATTATAATATGACCTGTAGGCACCTGGCTATTCAAATCAGTCAAATTCTCCATCCTGCCAATATCTGCAAAACCTTCCTTAAATCATTACTGGCAATGTAGCAATGCAACAGAGAGTCTTAAGTGTCATCATCTTTAAACCCGGAGCAATGCACACTCCAACAACTTCAACACTGGAAGTTTTTAAGCAGAGATTGGACAACCATTTGTCTGAAATGGTACAGGGTTTCCTGCCTGAGTGGGAGGTTTGACTAGAAGACCTCCAAGGTCCCTTCAATCTCTGTTATTCTGTTATTCAATGTTGGCAAGACTTTTAAGCATGTCAATCTCACTAAGTTCCTTCTTCCCTAACCTTACGTTTTCCAGAAATATTGGGCCTAATTGGCTGAAAATAAAGCACCAAGGTACAGAATGCTAGAGAATTAATGCATCAGATTAACATACACATCTCACTTAAATATGGCACTCTGTCACTTGAAATGTCATCTTAGGAAGGAGAGAAACTGGAAGACTTTACTAAAGCTCTTCCCTCAGGCCCAGAATACCCCTGCGATGCCAGTTCGAAGAGTGGAGCTCATCCCTCTCCACTTCCCCCAGGCAAATGCATCAGAAGAGTAGGCCCATGCTGCCAAGAGAGATAGGTTGCCCCAGAAACACTCCTTTGTGCTCAATGGCGAGAGCTGTAGGCCCAAAGCCCTGCTTGGAACAAAATCCTTTGTATTGATGCTAAATCTGGGCCTGCAATGGAGAATTCCGGACTCCTACTCCTCCCCCCTCCCTCCCCAACCATTGGGGCGCACACGGCCTATGCGTTCCAAATCCACAAAATAACCCAGGATACAATGTACATCCTATACAGCAGTGATGGCGAACTTTTTATAGACTGAGTGCTCAAACTGCAACCCAAAACTCACTTATGCATCGTCAAGTGCCGGGTGGGTGTGGCCCATTGGGTGGCCGTGGCCCATTGGGTGGGCATGGCTGTGGTGGTAACGGCAGACTGGGTGGGACTAAAAAGTTCAATCAATTCCAAGATCTTTGCAAGATTTTTTTTTCCCGCGAGAAGTTGAAGTTGGCTGATTGAACCTTTTTTTTTTTTTTTTTTGCACACGGCGGCGGAGGCCTAAAGCGAAAAGATTTTATAAAACCTAGCTGAAGGCCTAGGACTGGGACGACGACGCGCGTGCCCACAGAGAGGGCTCTGAGTGCCGCCTCTGGCACTCGTGCCATAGGTTCGCCACCACTGCTATACAGCATATTATATTTAATATCCAAGTACACAGGGAAGTTATATAGAAATGCACAAAGACAGAATTTCATCTTAGCCATGCATGATGTATTAAATGTATAAAACAAGACTTAGAGAATAAAAAATAACAATAAATTACAGTGACATGTCCTTTATTATAAAAGACAGTCCTTTATTTCAGAAAGCCATCCTTTAGATTTATTTTTTCAAAAACTCACTTTTGTCCTCTATTTTGGTTAATTGACTTTTACTATACCAAAGATATTTAATGCTCAGTGTTTCACATTCATGTAAAAAATATGAAAACTGAATATTTTTAATAAAATAAATTTACATACTGTATATTGGTTGATTTTAGATATTTTTATTACAATAGCCATTTTTGTAAAGTTTTTTTTTATTTTGCTCTTGATTTTTCCTTTATATAACAAAAATATAAACATAAACAATTAATCTTTTCCCTATGAATCTCTTTCAGATTTGCCTCTTTTTTCACATCTGTTCTTTATTTTTTCCAAGAAAACATACTCACTGTACTATAAATAGTAAAGTCTAAAAGAGCAAATAAGCAATGCAACACAAGCTCCGCCCTTTTTATTCAAAAGGGGCCGTGCTCCCAGAAAATGGTGCTTTTGTCCTTTTGATAATAGGCAGATCCTCTGTGAACACTTCTGAACCTGATTGGTTTCCATCTCCATGAGTCTCTTCAGTGGCCCAATCAACAGCTTGAACTTATGCACTTCTTCAGCTTTGACAGTTTACGTAATATTTATCAAAAAAAATAATGAAACAAGAATTGTATGATTAAATGGAGGCAGAATTTGAATATAGTTATTGAGATGGAACCCTGGGAATTCTAAAGGAAGAACATCAGATTTATTTGGAATATTATTACCTAGAGAAAATTGGCATAAGATGTTTTACTATGTTACTCCACTCTTGATCACTAAACTGAATAATTCTATTTCCTAAAACTGTAGGAAATGTAATTATAAGGTTAGAATCTTTTTTCATATGTGGCGGCAATGTTGTAAAGGTCAACAATTCTGAAAAAGGCTTCATAGTAGAAAGGATGGCTGTAATTTGATGGCTGTAATTCCATTACAACCAAGATATTCTTATTAATGTTTTTCTAAACCATATATATCCCTTCAAAATACATTGTACTGTATATATCAATGGCTGCATAAATTCTATATGCTTTCTACTGAAAAAATACTTTAATTCCTTCTTCAGAAGAATGGCTAACGTGAGGGAGGCTGCTAACATATCTAAAACACCATTCTACTTAAGAAGCAAATTGGATGCAGAATTCTAGTACTAATGTATTGCTTATCATTTATTGTTTTGTCGGTGATTTACATTTTGATGATCAAGTATGTTTAGCTTAAATCCAATAAGGATAGAAAAGGGATTATGTGGATCTTTTTCATTTGCCATTGAGGCTGGGATATAGTACTGAGAAGGTGCTGATCTTATTCATGGATAACCTCTGGAGAGCTTGGGATAGGGGTGGTGAGTCCATCCTGGCCCTCGTGGACATCTTGGCAGATTTCAATATCATCAAGCATTCCATACAGAATATTAAAAAAGGAGAGGACTCTGCCAAACCTAATTTTTGGTTTCTTCAGTATTTTTAGCTAAGCTTGTTTTTTGCAAGAATGCAAAAGAAACTTCTTTCCTTCTAACCCAATTTTATTTAATCTATACATAAAGTAAGCATTTTGGTTTTAGGCCAATTTATTTAGCACCAAAATATGAAACTATCTCGATTGTCTGTTTTATACTGGTAATCGTTTTGTTGCACCAGCTAAGCTTCAGCTCAAGAGAAGGGATAGTCAGCATTGCACTAAAATAAACCTTCACTGCTTTAGTCTGTTTTAGTTTATTTTTCAGTCAGAGTCTGAAAACTAATACCACTTGCTGTTATGGCCACACAATATATTTTACTAAGTCAGTTGGGTTATATTCATAAAACATTCTAAGCTTAGTTAGTTTGGGTTTGTTTGTGTATGTTTTGGTAACTAAGAGTATGAATCCAGGATATTTAAATAGTTCAATGTATTTTGGGCAAAATAAAAAAAAAAAGTTTATTCAGTAGCCAAATTGCCCTGTACAAATCCAGCAACTTAAACATGGCAAGTTAAAGTGAGGTTGCTTGATTTAAAAATCAATTTTATAGTCAAAGGAAGATCTCCCCAAAATCATTTCCCAAGAATTTGGCCTCATCCTATCTAACCTGTTTTTTTCTTTGGGAATAAGGCTAATTTCTGATAAGGGGTGGCATCTTGGTCATGGCTGGGTGGGGAAGAGCAGCACATCCAGAAAAATATTGTTTTTATTGCTGCTGCTTATTGCAGAATGATAGGTGAGTTTCAAAAAATTGTACCTAAACATTTTTAAATGTTTCAAATACCCAATGTTCAAAACAGTAGCCCAGATAATGTGCCTAATATGTTCAGAAGGGTATGAGTCATGTGCCTAGCCCTGATACAGTACATTTTACCTTATTATCTTTTATTATTTTGCCACTTTCTTTCTGGATCCCAAAGATGCTTTTTCATGAGGCAACTGGACTTATTTTTCTTTGAAGACGTTTCGCTTCTCATCCAAGAAGCTTCTTCAGCTCTGACTGGATGATGGGGAACGGAAAGATGTATATTCCTTGCAGACAGCTGGTCATTTGCATTCTTTTAGCATTCTTTCTTCTTGCTAAAAGAATGCAAATGATCAGCTGTCTGCAAGGAGTATAAATCCTGCCATTCCCCACCATCCAGTCAGAGCTGAAGAAGTTTCTTGGATGAGAAGTGAAACATCTTCAAAGAAAACAAGAAAGTCCAGTTGCCTTGTGAAAAAAGCATTTTTGGGATAACTATGACCTGGATGACTGAGAATCTCCATAGACATTTCAATCTGGATGTTGTTAACTCTTAATCCTTGCTGGCAACCTAGAGTCATTTGGCAAGAGATCAGCCACATAAATTGATTAAGTAAATAACAAACAAACAAAATAATTTGGGGATTGCCATAGAGATCTTAAAACTCTCTATTGTTGAAGGTTATATAAAAGAACTCTATGCCAACTTTATTCAGAAGGCTAAGATTAAGTTTAGAAAAGAGCTCTAAAAAACCCCAAATATAATAAAATATTCACTTGCATACATTTTCCTATTTGAGGCTGGGGAAAGGGGTCTGTCCAAATTGCCCTTCTAATTTTACCCTTTATACAGCAACTTTGTGGGATATGGGCAGTTCAGAAATGAGAAATATAAATAAGCAAATAAATTATTTGTGTGGCATTTATTTTTTGACTTGTTTATTATTATTATTATTATTATTATTTTAATTTCTATACCGCCCTTCTCCCGCAGGACTCAGGGCGGTGCACAGCATATTAAAACAGATATACATATCAATAAAAATAAAAACCCCTCTAAAACCAAATTAAAACCAAATATTCGAAGCTGTGTTCCAATTAAAATTATACTTAAAATCGTCCCTAAATAAAATCCT
>NW_015386312.1:35223-57860 GCF_001527695.2 Protobothrops mucrosquamatus
TCCATCAGTCGCCTGGGACGGAACCATCTAGGCGGTTCCGTCTCCCTGCGGCGAGGGGGAGCGGTCTGGAAGTCCATCCTTAGGAGAAAATGATCTGACCATGACAAGGGCTCAATAACTATCTCCCCTAATACCAGATCATTTTGCCACTGGCCCGAGACAAAAATCAGATCCAGCGTGTGTCCACCCGTGTGAGTGGTTGTTTCCTGCCTCCTTCAAGATATCATGGGTCACATCAAGCTAAACAATTATCAACAGTAAATTAACTCTCAATATTTTAATATAGTATTTATCATTAAAGTTCAAAATTACAATGGAAACAGCTTTCCACCACAGATATCTCAAGACCCAAACCCTCAACTGAATCCCCAGTTTTAACTGTTTCACTAAAATAATAGAAGTCTGAGTGCCATCTAGGGGTAGCATATTCCAGGACAGGGTCACCATCATGAAAGCCATCTTCCAGGTTCCCATGTCCTTAATATCTTGGACAGGACACCCAAAGCATGCCTTCTCATACTGTTCTTACTGTCTGTTTGGAGCAGAGAGTCCTGTAGGTAATCTGGACTCAAGCATATACAGCTCTGAAGGGCAAAATCAGCATCTGGAATTATATAGTCTAGAACACATTGGGAGATAGCGAGGCACCCGCAATTTGAGTGTAAAATGCTAAAGCAGCTTTTACCTACCTGAGAGCTGCTGTATTCTCTATCCACTTAAATATCCACATAGTCTTCAAAGGCAACCCTGAGCTGCTGTATTCTCTATCCACTTAAATATCCACATAGTCTTCAAAGGCAACCCTGAGTAATCCAGTCTAAGGTGACATGGACACAAGTTAATATCACTCTAAACAGGTCTGCAATTAACCGTGCCTTAGCCATGAAAGTTGGCTGGGTGACCTTGAGCCAGTCACTCTCTCTCAGCCCAACTCATCTCACAGAGTTGTTGTTGTGCGGAAAATAGGAGAAGAAAATGTGCTGAGTATGTTCACCGCCTTGAGTTATTTGTAAAAATAATAAATGTGAGATACAAATAAATAAATAAAAAATTAGGAGATCGGCTGAAGCTGAGCAAAGGCTCCTCTGACCACAGAATCAATCAGCTGATCTAGCAAGAGCTGTGTGTCCAGGAGAACCTGCAAGTCATAGACCTGCTCCATTAGAGGGAGCACAACCCCATCCACAGACAGTGTAGTGGCCAGCCACAAAGTGGTGGTTTCTGGATGAACAGAACTCCACCTATCAGGAATTGAGTTTCAACCTGAGTCATCCCAATCATTTCTAATTCATATCTCCTCCCTGATCCAAAGCAGAGATATATTTATCTGGATATCAACAGCATATTCATGATAACTTACCATAAACAGATCAATATCTTCACCAGGAATTTCATATAGATGTTAAACAACATGGGAAAAGAAGAGAGTTTTGTGTCACCTTAGAAATTGAGCACAAATGATAGCATATAATGCCCTTCTTTATCAGGTGCACAAAATAATCACATGTTGCCCATCTAAGGATGATACCTGCTGTCCCTAATGGGACAACTCTCTCTCCACCTTACCTATCTACTCTATGCTTTCATCTATTGTTTTCAAATACTACTGCTCCATCTCCATGGGCTGTATTTCAGTTCCCATAATCCCTAAACAGTATATACCAAAGTCCTTGTAACAGGGAGCACATACTTTCCTTTTCCTTTTCTTTCTATGTCTCTTGTCACTAAGAAACTTAAAAACACCATAATGCATCGAAAGGGGTCTTTTGCACTCATTATATAGGTTAAAAAGGGGAAAAGATGAGGGAATGACATTTGTGTCATATATTTGGTTAACTAACCATATATATCTGCAGATAAAGAACTGTTCGTTATTCTAGTAAAAGCTTCTGTGTTAGACATTTATTTAGGTTATTTTTTTCAGGTACTTAAAAAGGATCCTGTTCTGCAATCTCCTTTCCTCCTTGGCCCACTTGGATTCTGGCACCAGTTTCTCCCAACAGATTTACACTAATTCTTTCTTCACATTCAACAAAGCTGGAGCTCAGAGCCAGCAATAGGCGGGTGGTGGGGCTGGTGAGAGATGGAATGGAATGACAAAGCTCTCAAACAAAAGGCACCTTAGCCAGTCTTTAGATGCAAATCACACAAGGATCTGGCAGCTGGACAAGGGAAGGGAGGCCAATAGACTGAAAGGTTTTCCCTAACAAGCTTGGAGCTGATCTATCTTACCCCTCCATCCCCAAAGTGCATATAATGAAAAAGAGGTAATATATAGCAAATACATCATTCTTGAGATTCTAAGTTAACCCCAGAGGAAGTCTTGCAAACCTTTTCCAACCAACAAATTATATTAAGAGGAATAAGCTTTCACAAGCTGCTCCTCACTTCATCAGATTTTACTTATTTGTTTGAAACATTTATACAGATGCCCATCTTATTAATAAACTTGACTGTAAATTACAATAAAACATAAAACCATATTAAAAGTATTTAAACCAAATGCATGAAAACAAAACCCTGGTTCCAACATGCAGTCACCTCATCTTATCTCAGCAATTGGGGGGAAAGCCAGGTCTTCAGTACTTTACTAGGAGGGTAGGAGCATGGAGGCTGCTAGTCTTCAAGGGGAAGAGTGTTCCATAGGGCAGTAGCTGCCACAGAAAGGGCATGCTTCCAAAATTGCAATGTTTAAAGAAAGGGACAAGGAGCATGTCCATGCTATCTAACCTGTTAGGGCAGGTAAATGTCCTTAGGAAACGGGGGGGGGTTTGTCTCTCAGATAACCCAGCCTTATGCCACATAGGGCTTTAAAAGTGATGACCAGCACCTTGAATTGTACTTTGAAGAAAAAAAACTGGAAATCAGTGCAGCTCATGCAACAAAGGTGTTACATGGGTAAACCTAGAGCCATGCAACACAGTGTGCCCTGCTGAGTTCTGGACCACTTGAAGTTTCTGGGTAGTCTTTGAGGGCAGCTGCACACAGAGTGCATTGCTGTAATCCAAAGGGGAAGTGACCAAGGCATGAGTGACTGTGAGCAAGGCCTCCTGGTTCCGGAAAGGGTGTAATTAGCACACTAGACAAATCTGTGCAAAGCCTTCCCCCTCCACAGCCACAGCTGCACACCAACTCAGTCTGGGGAAGTGCCACCCCATCCAGAGTCAAAGATGAAATATAATCTGGATGTGGGGGGCCAAAGCCCCAGAGCCACTCTGTCTTGCATACAGTGACTTTACTAATGTAGGATTTAAAGATACTTATAATCTATCTCATATATAATCAGATTACATAATCAACCTGTCTTCCCCTCCCTTTCCCACTTGTCATCCCAATATAAATCCAACATCAGTCTAGCCACTCTACACATCTGATGAAATAACATACATCCTCCTACAAAATGTATGTCTAATAAAAATTGTTAATTGGAAAAGGTGATACTAGATTCCTTCTCGTGCTTTGTCACCATAAACTAGCACCTTTTTTTCCCCTACAATAAATATTAAAACAGTACAGCAGGAGTAAGAAACCTGGTGTCCTCAAGCCGTTCTGGGATTATATTTCCGAGAATCCTTGTCATTACTCATGCCAATTTGGGGTTGATGGAAATTGAAGTAAAAACCAGCAAGATAATAACAGGTGTCAATTAACCATACTATTCCCCAGAGCTGTTTCTCCATCACCTTTGTATATCTAACTTGAAAGAGGCCCACTAAAACGTTGCTCTGGGGCTAAATACTCCAGCTCTAGGTTTGGCCATGTCACCTGAAGTATCACTCTGCCTGGTGATGAGAAAAAAAAACCAGCACTGGGTATTCTTTTTTCATATATTCTCAAGGCATCAAGTCCTTACAGGGAATGTGAGAAGCTCCCTGGCTTGGATAAATCTTTACCTTTAATGGAGTTAACCAGCCTCTAGATCAGTGGTTCTCAACCTTTTAAATGCCGTGACCCCAACCGGTCGTAAGTCGAGGACTAAACCGGTCGTAAGTCGAGGACTAAACCAGTCGTAAGTCGAGGACTTTCCCTGCCCGGGAGCGCCGCACATGCGTGGTTCCGCCCCCTGCGCCGGCCGAGGCGTAGCTGGCAAGTGGCAGAGACGGAGCAGGCCGACCACCAGCTGGCCCAGCCCAAGGGAGGTAAAGCACCCGCTGGAAAAGGGGGAAAAATGGCGGACAAAAAAATGGCGGACAAAAAAAATGGCAGACAGCCTTGCTTGGCGACCCCCATGAAATGGTCGATCGACCCCAAATGGGGTCCCGACCCACAGGTTGAGAACCACTGCTCTAGATGGGAAAAGCAGTCTACAGCACCTTTGAATAACTTATTCTGGTGGGGTGCTCCAATCGCAGAGTTTGCATATTTCCTCCTGCTTTATCAAACACTTTAAGGTGGAACAACTATCTCAAAGTAGAGAAACCATTTTCCAGCCTTCCTCAAAGGACCTTTTTTGCTGGGTTCTTACAAGGTGGTTATTTAGATCACTGTCTGGATTAGAACAATACTCGGAATCAGCACACCAAAACAGCAAACTACGGGGAAACGCAGCCTAACCAAGATCAAAGTTAATCAAGTTCTGTATATTGATCTTCAGTTGATCTCCTTAAATAGGTTCCATAAATCCACTGCACACTCATCATAAATGTAAGAGCTTTCCTGGATCAGGTAAAGGGTCCACCTAGTCCAGGGGTAGGCAACCTTGGCTCTTTTACGACTCGTGGACTTCAACTCCCAGAATTCCTGAGCCAGCCAAGCTGGCTCAGGAATTCTGGGAGTTGAAGTCCACGAGTCGTAAAAGAGCCAAGGTTGCCTACCCCTGATCCTAGTCTAAACGTTTGGTGGCTACAGCGGTTAAGCCAATGCACTTGGTTGTATTCCCGGAGCAACCACAGCAAACCCTCCAGGAACAGACCAGCCGGCTTTCCATTTCCTCTTGGTATTGGGGGGCGGCGCGGGGGGGGAGAGAGGGTTGACAACTCAGGGCCGCTTCCTTAGGCTTTTCATACAACTGAGGAGTTTGAAATGGGTTGATACAGATAACCGAGTCACGCGGGGAGGGGGCTATTGTATACGTAGCCCATTCACAAGAAAAATGGGGGGGGGGAAAGAGGGGACGGAAGCAGGCTTCCCTCTTCATTAGTATTCAAAACACCGTTCATACCCAAACTCCCTATTCTTCTCACGCTGTACAAAACCCGAAGCCGGGCAGCCAGCCACCCCCTACCCTTCCCTCCCTCCCTCCCTCCCTTCTCTCCCTCCCCAGGGATCTGCAAGCAATCCTTCCTCGCAATCAGAGGGAACAAAAGTGGGGCAAGGGAGAGGGCAAAACTGCCCTAAAACCATCCCTCCGATCCTGCAGCGCATTTTTGCATCTGTACAAGAGATCACCTATGAACCCCTACGGGAAGGGAGGGGGAAGAACCGGCCGCTAAAACAAAAAAAACAAACAAGAGTTCCAGTTAGAAGTAAATTAACCGCTCAGCGGTTTCCTGGTACCAGGCTTCCTCTGCCCCCCCCGCGCCGCCCCCGCGCCCCAGATGGGCACGCCACATTGTCCGTGCAAAGCCCGCTTCATCGGTAACAGGAGTCCCAGACAGGAATCCCGGGACTCCCCTTTCGGGAGGGAGGAACCGGGACTGCGCTCGCAATGCCTGAACGAGACAGAAGAAGCGGGACGCCGGGGGAGATTCGCCGCAAGCCCGCGGGCCGGTTCGTCTGCACCAGCCCCGCCGTCGAAATACCGCACGCGGCAGCAGTGCAAGAGCCGTCCCTTCATTTCCATGAGGCTCGCGCCGGAGGATCTGCCTTGGGATCGCGCTGCCCTCTGAGAGATCAGCTTCCCGGGAATAAAGAATCTAACGCAACTCGGCAAAGTTTTTGTTGAACGTCCCTCCTCCTCCACCACCACCACCCGTTTCGCTCGGCCACTTGCTTCCCCGGTTCCCTCCCGATTTTACCGACAGCGCCTCTCACCCTCCGCCCTGCTGACAACATAAATAACCCACACACACACACACATACACACACGGAAATCTCTCTCCAGCCACGGCAACAATCCCCAACCGAAAGAAACCAGGCAGCCCCCTTCGCCTCCCCACCGCACCCCCGCAAGGGCAGCGAGCGAGCCAGCGAGAGACCCACCCGGGCCGGGGCGCACGAGGGCGGGCAAGCGGCATTTGGCCACGATAAGGTCGAGCGGCAGCGGCGGGCCGGAGCTCCACGCCAGGCGGCCCAGAGCTGCCGCCAATCGCTCCATGCTGGCCGTCCGCCCCGTCGCCGCCGCAGGAGCATCGCCCTCCACCTTCTCGCTCGCGCCGTTCAGAAGCAGCCGCAGCCGCAACAAGCGAAGCCCGGCCGCTGCTCCTCCTCCTCTTCCGACGACCGCTGCTACACGCCGGGCAAGAGCAGCGCCGCCCGCCCCGTCCAGCAAGGCCTGCTCCTCCCGGCGGGTAGGGAAGCTCGGCCAGCGGGGGACCAGGTGGCGCTCGCTCCGGCGGCTACATACCTCTCACGGCTTGCCGGCTCGCTCGGCTGGAGGCCGGCCAGACCCGCCCACTGGAGGGCCCGCCGTGGACGCGCTCGCATCCCCCTTGCAGGCGCCCCTTGAATGGCCGAAGCGGGCGAGCCTCAGTTCTTTCTCTCCTCGACGCCCCTCTGGTTTCTCCGCAGCAGCAGCAGCAGCAGCCTCGCTTCTGCCTCGGAGCGGGCGGCTAAAGCCGGAATTCACCAGGGCTCCCAGAGGCAACCCGGCCAGAGTAAATCAACCGCTCACCTCGGCAGTGATTGAGAAGAACGCTTTCCTCGCGCGAGCAAATCTCTGAGGGCAGCCTATTTCGGAGTAGGCCTACTGAATTGTATGGGGCTTACTGGAGGACTGTACCGTCGGCCATCTGCAAGATGGTCCCTGCAAACACAGGCAGCCTGGAGGTTGCCCCAAGCCTGTTGTTTACTACCATCTAACATGGATCTGTTTTGTGACCAAACATGGTTTGACTCATCTCTTGACTGGGGCCAGGAAACCAGTCAAGTCAATCCATTGACCCTTCCTCTGATTACTAACTTCTAGAGGGCTTCCAGTTGCTCCAGGAAGGCAATGCCAACCAACCTTTTAAAGATGAAAGAAAGGGCGAGAAAACAGAGGAAAGCTACTGGTGGAAAATATCTTCATCAGGACATCTTGTGACATTCTGTTGCCAGACCTTCCATTTTAACAAACTTAGGGTTACCTGCAGTACAACAGGTTGCCCTGCTCAGACTTTACCTCACTGAAGAGTCTGAAGGCCATGGTTAAAAAAAATAAAATAAGATGGTGTCATGTGATTGAAGCCCCTTCTGTTTTTTATAAGGCTTGCACCATTAATGGCCAACTTCTTGACTTTTTTGACCACACCCTTCAAATAAGTCTGCTCGTCTAGTATTTTGTGCTACACAAACAGTGGACTGCGAAAACTTGGCCTGGGAGAAGATAAAGCCAACATTATGTAGACCAAGAATCAATATGAGGTTGCCAGCCCAGTCTGGTGTCTCTAGAAAGGATTAATGATATGTGAAGGCTCTGTGATCAAGCAAGGATTTCATAAAAGCAAGTTGAAGATATATGCTGATGATATTATGTGTTTTTTGTAATAATATTCTTAACCAAAATGTATGGGTATAATACAACTATTTGCTAAGTAATTAATTCCATTAATTTGAGATTCAGTTAGAATGTTCAATATATTTTCAATAGGATACAAAATGAATTCTATAAAGAATTGCATTTTGTGGTGTTTTCAAAAATTGTAAATGTTATGGAATTTGCAGTAGAATATTTCTGTCACAGAACATTTAATTACAGAAGCAAATATTTTAAAATATTTCAGATTAAAGTCAGATTAAAAATTCTCAGAACTTAATGAAGAATAAATGTTTTGAAACAAATTCAAGATTGATATATACATACATATCTATATAATTTAGAGGCTGCTCAACTTTAAACAACTGTAGATGACTTATACTTTAAAAACAATAAAAAATAAAAGATAAAAGATAATAGAAATCTGGAAAAGACAGAAGCAAATTTTCTAAGTCCCCTTCCTAAATCACATTGTTCAATCAAGAGCTTAAGTTTACCAGGACAGAAACAATGCAAGATAGTTCCTCCTTCAAACAACCAGGCATTGTGCTATGATTTATATACCGCTTCACAGTGCTTTACAGCCTTCTCTAAGCAGTTTTACCAAGTCAGCATATTGCCCCCAACAATCTGAGTTCTCATTTTACCAATCTTGGAAGGATCGAACTGGTGAGAATTGAACTGCCAAACTGCTGGCAGCTGGCAACCAGCAGAAGTAGCCCGCAGTACTGCATTCTAACCACTGCGTCACCACCGGGCGTAATCAGAAGGTTTGGGGTTAGAAGTTTACTTTTTTTATTTTCATGAAATATTAAGACATTGGAATAAAGTGGAAGGGGCGGTTAAAGACACTGAGCTTGTCAGCTTGAAAACTGACAGCCCAGTTCAAGACCTGAGCACTGCATGATGGGGTGAGCTCCCATTACTTCCCCAGTTCCTGCCCAACTAGCAGTTTGAAAGCATGCAAATGCAAGTAGACAAATAGGCACCACTTTGGTGGGAATGTAACAATGTTCTGTGTGCCTCAGTGTATTGTCATGCTGATCACATAACCATAGAAATGTCTTCGGACAACACTGACAACACTGACTCCCTCGGCTAAGAAATGGAGATGAGAACCCGTCTCGTAGAGTAGGAAACAGCTGGAAGGGGAAACCTGGAGTAAGGTGAGTGACAATTGCAGTATTTTTCCCCAGAATTGTTGAACAAGTGATACATTTTAAATCAACTCCCTGCAAGTCTTTTAAATCATATTTATTGCAAAAATTTGGACTAATTAGTAGCTGAATAGAAATATGTTCAATTACAGTAAAGCAACTTTTAACATACAGTTTGAACCTGGCACATTGTTTGAAATTCCTAAATTGTGATTATTGGAAAATATTTTAGATTATTCTAAATCTACAGGTCTTTTAAACACTTTTAGAGAATTATTAAATTAGGTATTGATAAATTACTAACATTATGGAATAAGGGATTGGAATATCCCACTAATTATAGTAATTATTGCAGAAAAATAAGGGAAAAGAAGTAAATTATCTTGGGAATCATCCCCATGTCCTTCTAGCTGAAGCATAATTACATTTTACTAACTGGTTTCAAGGGACAGGACTCCATAATGTCTCTATCTTATCCCCAGACCACTATGGAACTAACCTAATATTGTCTGTAGTTGTGACATAAAATTACAGATGGGAGTCTGAAGAGCATGGGAAGAATCTAAATGGAATATTGAGCAGTCATGCTGCCAAGGTGCAGTAACGCTCAACTGTAGGGTAGTCCCAAAGGTCCTTTTTCACGAGATAATTGGACTTTCTTTTTTCTCCATGACCTGGATGACTGAGAATCTCCATAGACAACTGTAGGATAGTGCAATTTATTTTGATATACTTTTCTGCTGACTCAAAAACATGATCATGAAGAACCCTTATTCACACTCTGGGAATCCAGGTACAAGTTCCTCTTTGAAATTAACTTATTTCTCAGTATATCAGCAGCTTGACATTAATGCATTCAACAATTTGGGAATTATTGTTATGAAACATTTTTTTTCTATACAGTTTGCACTTTTTTTTAAAAAGGGCTTTAACAGTCAACTCTATTTACACTGGAAAGTCACCTTAAGTGTTGACTGCTCAGGAGAAATAGAAAACTACACTAGCCATTTTCTGCAGCACCATTATCTGATTCCATTTAAAATACAATGTGATCTTAGAAAAGTAAAACCACTTCAAATGTCCTTGGCACTGATGAAAACATGACAGATAGACAGATGGAAGGAAGGAGCAAGAGAGAAAAGGAGAGGGAGAGAGATCCAATCTTCCAGGAATATGCTTTTAAGAGGTAGCTTTCCTGACTTCTAAAATAGCATTGCAGCATGGAACAAGGATACATGGCTTCAGGAATCCTCACCAAATTCATCACAGTAGATCCATTCTGGGTTACCTGAATAGAGGGAGAAGGGCTTTTGGTACAATCAGCAAATTCTAAGCCACTGAAGAACTGCCTGTCTTCTAGAATTGCATTGGGTGAATTTCAATAATCATTTTCTCAACAGCCTTCAGTGACATCTCATCTATTTTTAAACTGCTGTTTCTTTTGTCAGCTTCTCCTCCCACACTATATTTGGTCCCATTTGGTTGTTTTCTGAAGAGTGTCTTTAATTCCTTTATGCAATTTGTTTCCAACATTCCATTGGGTTGTGAAGAATAAAAATGGAAACAGGTCACAAATAAGAATGTGAAGACCAATCTGGTCTAGGCAGAGAGCCCCACAACTAACGTGTCCATGAATTGCACTAAGCTATTTTGTGGTTTATTTGATTTGATGGTGTAGTACAGCAGCCCCCAACTTTTGGGCACCAGGGACTGGTTCCCTAAAGAGGTTTTTCCATGGACTGGAAGGGGGCGTAGTTTGTGTGCTGCCTGCTTTGCTTGTTTGCACAGCCCGATTTCTGGCATGCCATGGACCACTGCCGGTCCACAGACCAGGGGTTGGGACCCCTGGGTGTAGTATATGAAACCCATATAGTATGGCTTTGTATGTAAATCCAATCCTATACTAGACTAAACTAACAATAATTAAAACAAATCTGATGAATTAAGCAATTGCAAGAACTAGAATTTATACAGCAAAATAGTAGCTTTATGTCAACCATATTATTTTAAATACTGTAGTTTCCTCCTCCTTTGAATTTTGAAAGGATTGTATAATGTATTTAGAATAAACTGCATTTCTTGGAAATTTAATTTTTTTTAGAATGGAACAAGCTGCTAAAAAGGGTATTTAGTATCTTCTACTGCCTGTAAGCAAGTAGCGAATCGAATTACAAAATTTTCATAGCAAATCTGTAGACAGTTTTAATCAGGAGACTGATGTATAACTGCAGAGCACATGGCCTTAAGGCTGGATTCAAACCTCATCAATAGCCCTATCAGCTTTAAGCAAAATGGGACACTTGCTCTCTTCTCAAATGGAAGAGCAGCACCCTCTGCTGTTAAAGTGAATTCTGCTACCGGTATGTTTAGGAATATCCCTCAGTAATGCTGCTTAAGGCCAAGCTAGTTAATACCAAGCAAATATGCCTGAGAATATGCGTTACAGAGAATGAACCTGGAGACACCGATGAAGAAAACAACAGGTAGCAGAAGAAAGCTACTGCTGTGCACATAGAAAATCCCAGCTGTTGAAATCTTCCAAGTAAATTACTGAGGGAGGTCACCGGAAAGATCAGACTCATTCTCACTGTTTTTGAGAATCCAGAGAGCTGCTACCAATGACTGGGATACAACCAGGGCTTTTTTTCTCATAGAACGCCCAGAACAGAGTTCCGGCACCTTTTTTGGATGGTACCTTGTAGGGTAGGCAACGCAGGTTGTATGACGTGTGTGAGTTCCAGCACTTTTTTTTTTTTTTTTTTTAGAAAAAAAGCACTGGATACAACTATTTATGAACTGATGTAGTATAAGATATTTTCCACATTTTTACAATAAACAGATACAAAGCTGCTTATCCAGTGCTTATTGGAAAGGATATATTAGCATTTTAAAAACTGCTACCGGTTAGTATGAAGACTATCTGTGGAAGTACTAGAAATAGAAAAAAAAAATGTGCTTAGAGCCAGGTATGGTTGAGATCTCCAAGCAGGCACTACAGTACAAGTAAGTGTGGAGATATCAAAAGGTTTAATGTATGTTCCCTTGGGTATTGTGTTTAGAGACCATCTTAACAGAACTTTATTCAGTCTTCAATCTTGTTTTCCCTGTTATCCATACCCCTTGCATCCATTATTATCACCATTTCCAAGTTTCGCTCAGTCCTTTCCCATCTAAGAAGCTTTTGCATACCTTGTTCTCATTACATGCTTAGCAATGGCTGGTATAGCTACCCATCACTCTTAACACCAGCTGATAGAGCAAATTGAGGGGAATTTTGGATTTATCACTTATGAAGTGGAGAAAGCAAAGCAGCCTCTTTTCCCACTGCACATAACAGAAAATCAGGAGCAGAACAAACGTATTTGCTCCAGTCTTTCTATTTACACTGGAAAATCATCTTAGATTTGTATCTACTATAGAAGCCGGGAGGATTAACTTTCAATTAATCCTCCCAACCAAGTTCCCACAATACAAGAGATCGAAGTTAAGTATTTTATTTTAGTTACCAATTGTCATTATAAGATGCTGTGCCTTTACCACATTTAGACTCAAACTCTGAGAACAGCAAATTATTTTCATGCTCTTACCAAGAAAACTTCATGTACATATTCAGTTAACTATCTCAAGTCAAATGTGACTCAAGGAAGTCTTTCTGACATGAGTAAACAAAAGGAGAGCCAGACTTTGTATTTTTAACAATGAAATTTAAAACAAACCCTTTTCAGATATTGCAAAGCAGTTTTTTTCTTTAGCCACTTTAGCAAAAAAAAAAAAAAAAAAGGCACACCCAGCAATGCCTTTATTTTGCCCACTATTATATAAATGATGGGACTTAGAAAATAAAAACCAAATCACATTTTAATATAAACAGAAATAGACCAGCTAGAAATATTTCAGTTTATTTAACTTGTTAAGTAGAGTATGATTTTTCATCTAGTAGTACCAGAGAGTGGACTGTTTTGATTAACTACCTGGTGCTTAATGAACACAGCTTTTACAAAGGTTCTTAAAGAGACTCATACAGGAGGGCCAAGCCCAAGGAAGCAAATAAAAAGCACACATTTTAAACAAAGATTATACAAAAAATTATGCACACTCTATATTCCCTTTTTTGATAATGTTAGAAAGTGCAGATCTGAAAAAGGTAACAATTTCTATTTACAACACTAATCAATACATCAATATGTGAGGAACAACTGCATTGATTTGTCCCTTCAAGTCCCTGGTTTCTGCCTTTAACTTTAACAGCCACTCAACTGGGATTGATTAACAAACAGGATAGGAGTCAATTCCCAAGCATAAGGGAAAGGAGACAGGAAAGTTACTATGAAACCAGATCAAGGCTAGCGTTCCAAACACCTTCGTTTTATTAAAATTAGTCAGTTTCATCAGCTGATTTAATTAGTAGAGGAAATTTTCTAAAAACAAGTGCAAAAAGGTTCAGTCTCAAACTTGTCTCTGAGACTACATTGGGGGGGGGGGAGAGAAGAGTTTGCCAGGAAACCCTTTTACAGACAGGCCACCAAGTGGTGAAAAGAATGACTCAGCAAGGCACCCAAATCCAACGTGAGCCTCAAAAGATTACAAGCCCTTGACCCGTTCCCAGTATTTTCAGAACTGAACAACACCTCTCTGTTGTTTCAATATAGGTGTCTTAAGTGACATCTAGAATGAGAGGCAAATCAGGAAACCAGAAAAGCAAGTTCCGTTCCCGTGGGGCCCCCAAAAGAAGAGCACACTTGCTTCCTTAAGTAGAAAATTTAAAGTGGTATTTATGCTTAATGTTCCTCAGTATTAATTGAAAGAAGTTACAATTGCCCAGGGTTGTAAACAAGGGATTTTTTTATTGTGAAGAACTTAACACAGAAGGAAAACATTCTAGGGGTGTGATCATTCAAACTTACTTGCCCTCTTTCTCCCCCCACCCCCCACCCCACCCCCATGTTAAATATTGACTAGGCTACTGAGTCACCTGCCTGGAGCAGCAAAGAAAACCAAATTCTTTATGAATGGCTGTAGATTTGGGAACCACATGGTATAGTCATACACAAAGATTGAAGACAGCCACATCATCCTCCATAAAAAAACTAGTGCATGCAATTAACTCTTCCATATCATAAACCCCAACAACTATGCAGGAAGGAAGGGAGAAATAGTAATTGGTCTGACAGCTGCTAGACAAAGGTTAGTAGATACTTCACGTTTTACCTCAGAAAGCTAGATTTTTGATCTGTACTTCGAATTAAATTTGGCAAACATATTGTATTGCCATCTCTTAACACTTCACGCTATATATATAAAAAAAATAAAACCGGCATGCAGGCAAAAAAAAGGGGGGGGGGAGGGGAGAGACTGCTAAAGAGAAAAAAATGGCAGCAGGAACTGGTCAGAATTTAAACCAATAGGAAAAGAGACATCAAGCAGATTGGAATAGCTTGCTTTAACCCCTTTGTCCTCAATCCTCTATATCGATCACAGTAAAGTCACCACAGTAGAATTTGATCTTCTGTCTTGCTTCCACCAGAACAGAAAAAAAAAGGGGGAAGGGAAGAACTAAAGTTCCTTTCCACATAAGGCACAGGACAAAATAAACCCCATTTACATACTCAAGGCGAATGATTTTTTTGCTGATGCAAATATGGTGACCTAAGCACAGTGTTCATAATAAAACCCCACTGTTGTACAAAATAAACTGTTAATGCTAGGTTTTATTCTTGTACAGTTTGCAGACTGGAACTGAAATGGCCGCTCTACATTTTAATGTTAAGACTGGGCTATAATACAACCAGAGTGTGGCATTGAGTTCAGCTGGTACATTAAAAATAACATCAGACATGATTTTAATACAGTTTGTTTCAAGAAAATTATAGTCAGTGAGCTCTCCCTAACAGAAGAACAAAGGAAAAAGTGGAGCCATGTTAAGATGAGGAGAAAAATATTTAAGGTTAAAAATGGGCAAAGTGGTTTATTCCACAGCAAGAAGAGGAGGAGGGGTGATGGGTGGTGCTTGGTGAGAGGAACACATTCAGCAGCACTTGGTCTTCCAGCCTGTCACACCACCTCCACTGCTGATATCTACATTTTCACTGTTGGGCTCTTTTACAGGGGTCTGCAATAAAGAAGCAATGTAAGAGTTAAGCCAAATTTCACAATTACAGGAGCCATACTCACTGTTCAGCAGAGCAACAAAGCTGAATACACAATTAGTACAGGTAGTCCTTGACTTACAACAGTTCGTTTAGTGACCATTCGAAGTTACAGTGACACTGAAAAAAGTGACTTATGATCATTTTTCACAGTTACAACCTTTGTAGCATCCCCATAATCAAGTGATCACCTTTTGCAACCTTTTGAGACAAGCAAAGTCAATCGGGAAGCCAGATTCATTTAACAACTGGGTTACTAACTTATCAACTGCAGTGATTCACTTAACAACTGTGGCAAGAAAGGTCATAAAATGGGGCAAAACTCATTTAACAAATATCTCACTTAACAACAGAAAATTTGGGCTCAATTGTGGTCATAAGTCGAGGACTACCTGTAGTAGTCAAGCAAAAAAAATTAACAAAAATTCAACTTTTTAGTTGCATAAACTCAGACAAAGATAACTTTACTGAAATAATTACTACTTCCCTCCAGAAGTTGTGAATGTTCCAACACTGGAGGTTTTTAAGAAGAGATTGGACAACTGTTTGTCTGAAATGGTATAGGGTTTCCTGCCTAAGCAGGGGGTTGGACTAGAAGACCTCCAAGATCCCTTCCAACTCTGTTATTCTATTCTATACTATTCAGCTACACCCTAATTTTTATGGGATTTAGGAAAATGCCATTTCTTTGGATTGGTTTGTATCACCCCAACTTTGAAGTTAGTCTACATTGGTGGAATAGTGTCTCCCATTTATTTATGTAGATTATACCAGATTATTTGAGGAACTGTCTCTTCCCAATTACATTTACATATTTTAACAGGGTGGGTGGGTATGCTACGGGTGCTGTCTACTGAGCTCCACCAGACATGTGACTTTGATGCTGTCGCTACTGCCATCGAGAACATTATTCCTTCTGAGGTGAGTTAGCCCCATCTCTGTTGGCCTTCTTGAAAGCCCTTAAAACCTGATTCTTTTGTCAACCTTGGAAGGGCATCCCATGGTGAACCTACAAAGTGGCTGTACAATCAAATGTACAGTCCTTCAATGTTAGACTTTGTTTTTTTAAAATGTATTTTAGTTTTTTGTCACTATGTGTACACTTCCCAGAGTCACTATTCATGAGATGGGGAATTATATAAATTTGTTAAATAACATAAAATAAATTTTAATATAGCTACCCCTGTCTATTATAACCCTGATGGCCAACACATTATCTGAAAGCTTTTATGAAAAACAATGTCTGCATCTTAATAAATAAATGAACATGTATGTTTTTGACTCATTTGTTTAATTAGGCTCTCTTTATCTAGTTTTAGGATCTGTGGGAATAATCAGATCCTATTTATGCAGAAACATTGAGAATTGCAAAGGGTTCACAAACTGTTTTGTAGATGGAAAAACTCATAGATCCAACGACTTGGTCACTTGTTCTGGGGTCATGGGCTCAAACTCTTCGCAGAATGCAGACATGGTTGCCCTTGCTCTTCATGTTTTACCAATGATATTCTAGTGTGCATAATAGCTATGGGCAAGACTGATACTACTATTAAGTCAGGATCTCAAACCATATTCAGTATTTAATGTTCCTGCCACCCCATTTTCTGCTAAAGATTGCGGTTACCTTTCGAAGAATGTCTTCTGCTAACGTGAGGAATGCCTTCTCAATGTTTATATTTGCTTTTGCACTAGTTTCGAAAAACCTAATACCATGCTCCCTTGCAATCTAGGCCAAAAGGGGAAAAGAACACTATTAGGCTTGTTACAAATGCTTCTGGAAAATACTACACATCAGGAAGTGTGAACCTGCTCAAACATACTGTAAAAAGGACACTTAAAAAAAATCCTAATCCAAACACATTAAAAGAAGATTTGCAAAATTAGCAGAACAATTTCTAAGTCTGTCCCAAAGTATATATGTTTTAAAAATCATTTTACAAAGCATAATTCATATATGCATAATTTAAAATTCTAGTTAAATAATAGATTATGTTCTCACAGGAATATAAAGATCTCAGAAACTCTGAGAAAATAGACTTTTACTCAGTTAATTGTAAAATTTTATACAGAAGAACTTTAAAAATCAAGCCAACGTTCTAAACTGAGGGAAACCCTCCAGCAATAAATGCAGATTTCTAACACCAGCACTACAAAGTATTACACATTGTGACATTTTTTTATCAATTAGAAGTTTTAAAACATTCAGACCATTGATTGCTTAAAAAAAAACCAGTTTTTTTAAACCAGGAAATACATAAAATGATAATGCTAACTTTAAGATAAGCACATTACAATTAATTCTATTCCCAGCCTTATCAAAACATATATGATCCCATTAATCTGGCAGGGTTCCGCCTCACTAAACACACCAAATATATCTTTTAGCCACCAAAAGAATGCCGACCATTGGCCTAAAGGAAACTAAGAATTTCCTCTATTATCTGCACTACCGATGCAGAAAATTGCTGATGTGGTACGCACCTGTTCACCTTTTCCTTTAGGTACCACTCTTTTGTCATCCATATCACATTTGTTTCCTAAAAGCATTCTCTCCACATCTTCATTAGCATGCTAGGGTGCAATCAAAGAATGATATTTTATATTTCTGTACAGCATTATATTAACCACCTTATGAAAGTTAAGCTCAGAGGGCATGAGTTAAACTTACAACCCCCTTCCCTTTCATTTTTGGGGCTTGGGTGGTTGTTATTTAAGTAAAATAGGTAATTAAGTCTACCAAAGATCAAAATCAGGAAACAATGGTGCTCAATTATAAAAAATATAATAATATACACTCAAGTTATTCTCCAACTGCAACACAAGGTTATATAATACTTTGCCAAGATCGATATGCTTCAGATTGTACTCTTTTATTGGGACAATTTCACTTTGATCCTGTATGGTCCAAAACATATTTAGAATTGGTGAAATCTATGATGTAATAAATTAATATGAACTGGGAAAATTGTATGAAGAATTATGTTCAATAGTAATGCTTACATATAATCAAAGCACAAAATATGAATGTACGGTATATAAACCAATTCTTGAAAATTAAGTTAAAGTAGCAGTGTGGTTTGGAGGTGACTGGATGGGATATTGTATCTCAACTGCATCTTCTTGTTGTTGTTAATTGCGAAGTCATGTCCGATCCATCGCGACCCCATTGACAACATTCCTCCAGGTCTTCCTGTCCTCTACCATCTTCTGGAGTCCATTTAAGCTCAGGCCTACTGCTTCAGTGACTCCATCCAGCCATCTCATTCTCTGTCGTCCCCTTCTTCTATTGCCCTCAATCTTTCCCAGCATTAGGCCTTTCTCCAGTGAGTCCTTCCTTCTCATTAGGTGGCCAAAGTATTTGAGTTTCAACTTCAGGATCTGGCCTTCTAAAGAGCAGTCGGGGTTGATCTCTTCTAGGACTGACCGGTTTGAACACCTTGCAGTCCAAGGGACTCGCAGGAGTCTTCTCCAGCACCATAGTTCAAAGGCCTCAATTCTTTGTCGCTCAGCCTTTCTACATCAGGCTAAAAGATGTACTATATTTTGGCTAGATAGTTTACTCAGTTTATTATAAATAAACTACATTTATCCTACCAAAACGTAGTTCAAAAAGATAGTCCTATCAGCCACCTCTTTAATGGTTACAAGCTATTAATCGTGATTACTAAGTCTTAGTCTACAAAAACATTCCCCTTTTATCCCTCATTGCTTTAAGACAGTAATTGCTCAAGTCTTGGCCATCATGTTTGATTTATGATGCAAAATCTCTGAAAGTCCAAGCTGCAAATTTAAATATGCAGATTACTAATATGTAACATAAATACTAGCTATGAGGAAAATAATTGGATTATTGACTCCAAAAAGCAAGATTGCCTCAAGGGATACTATTATGCCCAATATATTTTAAGAACCAAAATTGGCCTGTGATAGATTGTAAGATTACTTTCTTTAACCCCCCCCCCCCATACCTGACTCTGTGGCAACATCCCCTTGCTCCCATTTCCTCTTGAGTTTACTGTTTTAGTATCTTAAAGTTTGTTATCCTGAGACACAAAATGGCATATAAATGCATTAAATACATGATATAATTCTTATATATTTAAAGTCTATAAAAAGCAACAACAGCAAAAGAATGCTGACACATTCTGTATAAATGCTCAAATTTTAGGCAGATGGCATTTCAATCCCCTGGGATCAGATATAGTGTCAAACTATTTCCAATTCTTCCGTAATAAGCAGACATCCATTGAACACATTTTTTTCAAAAAGATGAAAAGTCAAGAATCAAAAGGTATTTAGTTAATCTCTTTGCAAGCATTATTTTTGCACTAACCCGCACTAAACTGCTTACCTCATCTATGTTTCTAAGCCATTTGCTGATGTTTTCAAAGCTTTTGGCATTGGTGATATCATACACTAGCATGATTCCCATGGCACCTCTGTAGTAGGAGGTGGTGATGGTGTGGAATCGCTCTTGTCCTGCTGTGTCCCTGTAAAGGAAAGCAATGAAACACTGAAGAGTCTAACAAAATGGGTGAAAAATATTGGTAGGGGAGAAAATGGATAACCATAAATCATAACATCTAGATAATTTTCAGTTTTGCCACTCTTCTGTAGAAGTATCTTGTACAACGTATTTATTTATTTATCCAATCTTTATGGCTGCTCATGTTGCAAAAAGCAACTCTGGACATAAACAACAATCAAGTAAAGCTATATATATATATATAGTGTGTGTGTGTATATATATATGTGTGCGTGTGTATCTATCTATCTATATAAATAAAAATGTAAATGTTCGTTTGTTCAAAATCTTAAATGTCTGAACGTTCTTCACCGATTGCTTTGAAATTTTGACACGTTGCATTCGAATACGCGTGTTTTTATATACCTACTATTATATAGATGTCACACCTATGACAGGTAAAAACATGCTTTTTTTTGAAAAACAGCGCCTCCTCACATTCCTATGATTCCAACAGATATGCCATTTCAATTTAAGAGACTGCAATTCCCAATTCGATTGGCGTTTGCAATCACCATCAACAAAGCTCAGGGCCAATCTTTAGAATTGTGCGGTTTAGAGCTAGACACGGATTGCTTCTCACATGGACAATTATATGTTGCGTGTTCTAGAGTTGGCAAACCAGACAATCTCTATATCTGCACAGACAATGGAACAACAAAAAATATTGTATACCCACAAGCATTGTGAAATTAAACATATTAGAAATGTGCACTTTCTCTTTTCTTTCTTTTCCATTTAACCAGGCTGAGCCACAGTCTGTTATGTACAGCAGTTACTGTTACGTACAGTATAGGTAAAAAGAATATATTTCCACCAAAACAACTGACTGGAAAAATGGGAAAATATGAGATACTATATTCACAAAATGCATGACCTATGGATAACTTAGAGGCTTAAGTCCTTGAAATTTAAGACAACCAACAGATTCATATAATAATTATGGAATATTGGAACTGTATGAATAAAACAACAAAGGCAAAATAGCAGACAAATTTAAGCTTGAGTACCTCATGGTACCCAGGAAAATGATTTTACAGGGAAGATAATTTTATAAATGCAATACGCTTATACTGATAGCAATAAGATTGTATAAATGCAAAAACATTATTGCTATTCTCTGAAATACAAAGTAGTCTTTCTTGCACTATCTTGAAAACTATCTAGAAAGGTTTTCTTCAATTCCAAGGAATGTTTTCCCTTTTTAAAAAGGAATGATGTGACATTATATTAGCTTACTCTCTCTAGCTAGTTTAGATATCATAAATATCTAAATATATAATGGTTCTCCTGCTTGAGCAGGGGGCTGGACTAGGACCTCCAAGGTCCCTTCCAGTTCTATTCTATTCTAAAAAAATTGTGCTGGCCATTAATTTTAATGAAGAAAGAGCAAGATGATTAATTTACAATAATGAGTCTTCCAGAGTTATTGGAAGTATGTCTTCGTGAGAATTTAAAAATAAATGTCAGTGCTCTCTTAACATTCTGTTCCATATATCAAATTTGATGTTTCTTTTATAAGAATTGGCCCGAGGTGAGATGGGCAGCAAAAATTTTTAATAAGTAAATAAATAAATAAGCAAGTACAATTCATTGGACTTACAGTTACTGTGTTCAAGAGAACCAATACACTACCATGGAAACTCACCCAACTAGTTTGGGCTAGTCTCAGCTCAATCATTTTTCAGAAATAGATTGCTGTGGGAGGAAAATTATGAAGAAAACTTGGAGGATGAAGTAGGATATAGACTGCCTTAAGCTTCAAAGAAAAAGATGGAATACAGGTTTAACAAAAACTAATCCAAATGCCAGTCCCAATTATTGTTATTAAGAAAGGAACTATCTGTAAACTTAACTAATAGACCTTTATACAATGTATATTTTCCTAAAACGTTTGTCAAGCATTCTACCTATTGCATACCTTCTTACTTTGTATCTTAAAAATTTAAAGAGAAATAAAATACAATTTACATTTAAAGAAAAGTAAGATCCTTGAATAACTAACATCAGTTGGAATAAGCTTTTTCCCCTTTGCACATACTTCTCCAAAGTTAAAGAGTTCACTCTAAGCCAGACATGTCCAAAGTCTGGCCCGCGGGCCATTTGCGGCCCGCGGCCCGGTTTAATCCGGCCCTCGAACAGCCCTCCCTGCTCTATGTAAATGCGGCCCTCCCACGGCCCTCCGGCAAGTCCCATGAGAGAGAGAGAGAGAGACAGAGACAGAGGCACTTGCACTTCTCTCTCTCTCTCTCTCTCTCTCTCTCATGGGACTTGCCCCCTCGCAGGGCTCCTCATTGGCCCTGCGCCCGGGTGCCCCGCCCCCTGGGAGAAGGGCGGCCAGGAAGTCCCTTTCCCGGGCTGGCCCCATCCCAGGCGCACGTGGCTGGGGAGCCATGCGGGGAAGCCCCAAGATCCCCACTGGGAGTGGCCTGCCCGAGCCTCCGCTGAGCGGGCCAGCCTTCCCGCAAACCGCGGCCCCGAGAGCATCCCTTCCGATGCCCAGCCGGCGCCAAGCAGCAGCAGAGCCGGAGACAGAGGGTCAGTGCCGGGGGGAGGGAGGGGGCTCTGAGTTCATGGAGCACTGCCGCGAAGTGGCTGCGGGGCAGGTGGTGCGCCCCCCCCGGCTTACTTGTTCCAGTCTCGGCTGGGGCATCGCTTCCTGGGCCGCTCCCTGGGCCGCCGAGCCAGCCACATGTCTCCCCGTGCTGGGCGGCAGTCATGGCTGGTGCGGCGGCCAGCGGGAGCATCGCTCCCTGGGAAGCCGAACCGGCCACATGTCTCCCCAGCCCGGGCCGGACGGCACTCAGGCATGAAGCTCGCCGGGCTCTCCGCCGCCCGGCCCCACCTCGGCCCCATCGGTGGCACCTTCCTCGGGCACTTTCAGGGAGCCGCCGCTGCTGCCCTCGTTGCTGCAGGAGGAGACCTTGGGATGCGAGGGCGGCGGGGCTGGCGGCGATCGGGACCCCCCCTCGTCGGCACTCCCCATTGCCGGCGTGGCTGCCCATGGTGCACCCGGCCTTAGCGCCCTCCTCTTAAGACGGCGAAGTGGCTGAGGATGCGGCGGGGGCGGCGGCCGGGCCAGGGGCGGCGACGGGGACCCCGACGATGCTGCAGTGGCTGCCGCCAGAGCCGCTGCCTCCTGTCCTGCTCCCCCTCCCTGCCCATTTGGCTGAGGACGCAATGGGGCCACCGCC
>NW_015386312.1:58515-86553 GCF_001527695.2 Protobothrops mucrosquamatus
AAGAGAAAGAGAAGAGAGGAAAGGGAGGAAAGAAAGAAGAGAAAGAGAGGAAAGAGAGAAAGGAAAGAAAGAGGAAAGAGGAAAAGAGGAAAGGGAGAGAAAGGAGAGGAAAGAGAAAGGAAAGAGAGAAAGAAAGCGAGGGGGAGAGGAAAGAGAAAAAGAGGAAAGAAAAAAGATTGAGAAAAGAGAGATGAAAGAAAGAGGAAAGAGAAGAGAAAGAGGAAAGAGAAATGAAGGAAAGAGAGAGGAAAGAGAGAAAGGAAAGAGAAAGCAAGGAAAGAGGAAAGAGAAGAAAAGAGGAAAGAAAGGAGAAAGAGAGGAAAGAGAAAGTTAGAGGAAAGAGAGAGAAAGAGGAAAGAGAAAGAGAGAGAGGAAAGAGAAAGAGGGGGAGAGGAAAGAGAAAGAGAGAGAGGGGGGAGAGGAAAGGGAAAGGAAAGAGAGAGAGAGAGAAAGAGGAAAGAGAGGGAGAGGAAAGAGGCATAAAATAATTCATTTGCATTTAATTGTAATGGTTCAAAGAATGTTCGGGAAAATTTTCGGCCCTCCAGCACGTTCACTTCATCCAATCTGGCCCTCTTTGAAAAAAGTTTGGACACCCCTGCTCTAAGCAATTGTTTAATGGCTCATTAGCTGAATTCATGCAACATTCTAAGCCATTAACTACCAGCATTTACAACTACTACAATGAAAACATGTTAAGCTGACACCAACGAACCACACCATAGTTCATTGCAAAGTATGAAGCTTTTCACCCATTTCTTGGAATTGTTCATCTAGAGCAGTGGTTCTCAACCTTTTTAATGCCGTGACCCCAACCGGTCATAAGTTGAGGACTAAACCAGTCGTAAGTCGGGGACTAAACCGGTCGTAAGTCGAGGACTACCCAACCGGTCGTAAGTCGAGGACTTTCCCTGCCCGGGAGCGCCGCGCATGCGTGGTTCCGCCCCCTGCGCCGGCTGAGGCGTAGCTGGCAAGCGGCAGAGATGGAGCAGGCCAACCACCAGCTGGCCCAGCCCAAGGGAGGTAAGGCACCCATCGGAAAAGGGGGAAAAATGGCGGACAAAAAAATGGCGGACAAAAAAAATGGCGGACAGCCTTGCTTGGCGACCCCCGTGAAATGGTCGATCGACCCCAAATGGGGTCCCGACCCACAGGTTGAGAACCACTGACCTAGAGCAAGCATGTCGAACTCACGACGTCACTTGACATCGTGCAGCGTATCGGAACTTTTTCCCCATTGCCGGCAGTGGGGTGGGTGCGGTTTCAGTGTGATGCATCCGGCCCGTGGGCTGGCAGTTTGACATGCCTGATCTAGAGAACGGAGCTTTCCATCCAAAGAGATTCTGAGATAAGGCCATTCTCAAGACTAAAAGGAGAAACATATTAAATGTGCCTTCTGTATCTGCTTTGGTCCTAAAATTATTGCCTCTAGAAAAGATGGGCAGCACACACAAATCTAATAAATAAATAAAAATAGCTAATAAAAATCACAGGAAGTATTTTTGAATGTCAAAAAAATTTGATTAGTCACTTACCATATCTGTAGCTTTATCTTCTTTCCTTGCAATTCAACTGTTTTTATCTTGAAATCTATCCCTATAAAGTAAAATCAAACAAGTAAATCAACAAAGCAGCATGAAAATATTCACAAAAGAACACACACAAATACAATATATCTGAGAAGTATAAACATAAATATTCCATCAAAGAACTTTATAGAAAATATTATTTTGAATTTGTTCCCTGCTGCAGGAGGACTGTATTTGGGCTGCTTCTTTGTGCATTTCATTGTAGTTACTTTTTTGTTATTCATGTTTTTAATCCCAATAGTGCACTCAGATTTATAAGCTTCTGACAATCAGTTGTAATTAGGACATCATATAAGCTAGGAAAATAAAATAAAAAATAAAAAGCATCTGATTATATTTACCTACTTGTATTACTTTAGGTACCAAGACACTGCAGCTTCAACTTTGTAAGAAATTACATGTAATACTTGTACTATAGTGTCCCCCCCAAAAAAGAAAAAAGTAGTTCCAAAAGCTAGTTTAAGGTTTTCAGGACAATACAGTACATGTATGTAGAATATATTTCTAAATACTATGTATACAGTACATGTAATTAGTTATGAATGGAGATGAGCACCGTGCCCTATATTTGGACATAACTGACAGGGAAACCTTTAGCTTTTTAGTGTGATTGTAATATTATTATTTATCCTTATCTTCTTTACTTCTCCTTTTTACTGGTATTATTATATTATGATTATTATTATTCTGTTGCTTTTCATGTACACTGAGTGCTTCTGTACCAGAGACAATTTCTTTGTATGCTGAATCACAGTTGGCCAAATAAAGTTCAATTCAATTCTTCTGAATGACACCCAATATCCGACATGATTTTAACCTTAGTTTTAGCACTAGCAATATGAAGGAGGAGGAGGAGGAGGAGGAGAAGAATAAGAAGAAATGATGATGATGATGATGATGATGATGATGATGATGATGATGATGAAATACTGGGGAGGGGTGTGAGTCTCTGATATCCGATTCTTTTTTGTTTAAATACTGATTGGTTATACATTAAACATGAAGCATTAATGTTACAGTGCCATGCTCCATTTTAATATTATGCCACCATGTTTTCAGGCCCCAAACAGAGAATGACACGTAGGGATTCTTTCAAGTTGAGTTTCTTGTTTAACACCTATTGACAAAATCTTGCAAGACTGAGGATTCTACTATTTGCATCTGTAATATACTCTGAAGAGAGGGACTGTCCTCACCCTTTTCTCTCACATGAAATATCGGGACAGAGTTGTCCCTTGCTCCTCTGGAATGAACCCCCTCCCTATGACATTCCATTGTAAGTATTCTTATTTTAAACTGCATTATATTTTCAAAACAAAATGTAGAGTAGGGAGGAGGGAATGAAAAGTGAACAAGTAATTTTAACTGATGTTTATATTATCGTCTAATTTTTCCTTTTTTCAGAACTGATTTTTTTTTCTGGGCTAAAAATGCCTCTTAAGAATTCCCCATACATTTCATCAACATATTCTTTTACCATGTAGCAGAAATTAACTATCACAAATAGCCATTGGAATTGAAAAAGCATAATATAATTTACACTGACTGAACCCAGCTCCAGTGCACAATACTATTAATTTTTTTAAAAAAAAAATTATGTTCATGCCGATTTGCAAGCATTGATAAAATTACTGAATACATGTAAAAATATAAATGGTTATATTTACTAGAGGAAAAAGAATTCATCTGCTACATATATCTCAAGGCCAAATTGTGAGATTCTGGATTGTTTGAGGGGCTGGGAAAGATTAAATGTGGAAGCCAGGTCATTTTTTTCTCCTCAATGTCTGCTGCTCTTATTTCCATGCTATTTTGTAATAAAAAAAAAAAAAAAAAATACAAAAAATAATTTTAATGGTATGATTTAAGGTGCTACCTAGGCCAAATGCAGTTTGGAAACTGTCCATTCATGACTTATATTAATATGAGTTAGCTTAGGCTAACTCAAACTGTTAAAACCAAAATAGTTTTGCTATTTTGGAAAGATTATGATATATTTATAAATGTTTATATTACCAGAAGGTTTAATTTGTGAATTATTTTCAAATTGAAACTGAAAGTCTGATCCGATGGCATTAGAAAAAAAGCTGAAAATGGGAAGTATCAACTAGCATTACGAAAACTTAAAATGTCTGTGTCATCTTTACTTGGGGGAGGTATTAAATTTAGGCTTGATGCAAAACTAGTTCAAAACAATGGAACAGGTTTGACTGGAAATTAACTTTGGGATTTATATGCAACACCTCTTTGTAATATCCAGGATGATATTTCAGAGTCATGAACCTCCAAATGTGATTTTCAGTCAAAGCCTATTTTATTTCTGTTTTGTAATATTTAGTTTGAAGTTTGTACCTCAAAATAAAGGTAGCATAGGCATTTCAGTGTGGGGACCAGAAGAAATACCTCAAAACACTAATGCTGCTACATTCTTCAAAAACCTATGCCAAAGGTTTTACAAAAGTTTTTAACATTTTGTTGCAACGTTCAAGTTTTTGCTCTCTCACCAAATGTGGGATATATAGCACAAATGCAAGCCAACATAAGCAATCAATGCCAAAATTTTGTATTGCTTTAGTCACCAAGTCCAAAGTTCATTATGTATATCAGTCACCTTCAACTCTTTGCATGATCTGAGAAATAATTTGAAGTTGAGTAAGTAAAAGTTATTTCTTGCAGCTTCAGTTTTTGTTTTTTATAATCGATATAATTATCTGGGAGAAGTACTGTACAGTAATTTTCAATTTACATTACAACACATCAGGAAAAACTTTGGGAAGGTAAGAAGTAACAAAGTAAACATTGGTATTTTAAATTTCTAAAACTATATCAATATTAAATCAAATTATCAATTACATGGAATTTATTCCTAACACTAACTCTGAAAGTTGCCCTGACAATATTCTAGAAATCCAATACACTGGATTACAACTACATTGGTAAAATGTACTAGATCAGGGGTCCCCAATCCCCGGTCTGTGGAACAGTACCGGGCTGCGGCATGCCAGCAACCTGGCTGCATAAATAAACAAAGCCCCATCCTACGGGATGCAGGCAGTACACAAAACCACGCCCCCTCTGGTCCGCAGAAAAACCTCTCTCCACGGAACCAGTCCCTGGGGCCCAAAAGGTTGGAGATCTCTGTGCTAGATAGTGCTGCTTATTAAATGCAATTAAATTGTTTTGTTTAGAGAAAACAGAATTTAAGATCTGTGATTCTCACTAATAAGAACGCTTTTCAATTGTGGTTGTCCCAAATATATATATTTCATTTCTATAGAAAAAAATAAATATCAAATTCATAACCTGATAAGTTACATTTGGAACTGCCCATATAGATATACAAACTAATTCTCAGGACTAAACAAGAAGTTATACTGAAGCATGTGACCACTTAAGATATACAGAATATAATACAGTAGATGCTTCAGAGTAGATTGGTGTATGCAATAAATTCAAATATCTTCATTTCAATCAACAAACATTTGTATTTCAAAATAAAATAAAATGATTTATTATAGATATAATTGCCTAGGATTATGACTGTTTTGCAAAGTAACATGATGTGACAATTATCAAGAGTCATCAAACAAAATAAGGAAAAAGAATGGGGAAGTATAAAATGGGAGAAAATCAAATGTTAATTTAGGTTTCATTTTGCCTAAGGACGACTTTGAAAGATTCCCCACTATTTTTAATAAGCAGATTTAATTTTTATATCTAATGGAAAAATAGCAGCAATATGAGATTCAGAGAGTTAATATAATTAATTAGGGCATATAACTCTGCTGCACCAATATAGAATCAGAATAAATAGGAAAAAGACATAGTAGTTATCCATGTTTGAAGGAGGAGTATAAAACCTAGGCCTGATTAAACAGCAAACAGCATCCTGAGATGGAAATTAATGAGAGGCATTCTTTAATAGTGAGTTCAGTTAAAAGACTGAGTATGAACTGACAGTGTTTAAACAAACAAATGTATAGACAAGTTTATACTTGTTGCACATTTTAATTGTGATTTTGCCTCTTAAAATAGGTTTCCTCATTTATGCTTACAGCTTGGAAATCCTAAATCAGAAATTAAATTGCTATGTCAAGATGTTGCAACAAGTCAAGATAATCTTCATCTCTAGTCAGAAAATTACCAACATTTGAAGTTTGTTGACAAACTCAAAATTGAATTGAGCAATAAAATAAACTTGAGCAATAAAATCCTGCCACTCAATGGAGCAAGTAATATATAGCCCCAATATGGTTTGTTTTTGATTTCTATTATATTACACAGCAGACCTAACCATAATAGCCTAGCTTCAGACATAACATGGAGAATGGATTATGTAGTCCACTTCTGATCTTAGATATCAGTAGGTACCATCAGTAAAGCAGCTAACATTTTTTCCAAAAGATAAAAAAAAAATCTAGGCTGTAGATTTACAATCTAATAGACACAACAGAAAAAATACAGTATGAAGTGCCAGAATAAATTCCTAGAGCATTATTAGAGGAAGACTCAGTGTGTCTGATCAAACATGAGTACAAGCCCACACAGGTAGTCTTCAGGTTACAACTACCCCTTCAGCAATTATGACACTACTGAACGAGGGAGCCTCATGACTGGTCCTCAAAGTTGCATCCATTCCAGCATTCCTGCAATCACATGGTCAATTTGGTTGCTTGGTAACCAGCTTGTATTTTATGATGGTTGCAGTGTACCATGTGATATGATTGCAATTCCCAATGTTCCCTGCCAGCTTCCCACAATCAAAGTTAATGCGGAAGCTGGCAGATGGGTTCAAATTGCACCCACCGCCTTTTCGCTTACCCACCTGCCCTGTATTCCACAGTGCCTGCCTATGATGCTCGCCTGCACCTCTCACCCACTGGCTTGTTTGCCTGGGACTTCTACCTTTTCCTATATGAATTCTCACACATACACACCTCTTATATCTATCTATATCTATGTCTATCAATCTATATCAATTGATATCTATCTATCTATCTATCTATCTATCTATCTATCTATCTATCTATCTATCTATCTATCTATCCATCCATCCATCCATCCATCCATCCATCCATCCATCCATCCATATAGGTACGTACGTACGTACGTACGTGTATGTATGTGTGTGTGTGTGTGTGTGTTGGGTGGAACACCCGGTCTACTGGCCTCTACTGACAAGAGTGAGGAGGAGCCTGTGGTCTAAAGGTTAATACAACTGCCTAACATGCAAGCTGCCCAGGTTTGAATCCCAGAAGGGTAAGACTAGCTGATGAGAGTTAAAGAGCTTGAAATAGCTATACTAGTCTCCCATTTAACTCTTTGTCAGCCACAAATTTTGAATATATATAAGCACACCCATACCTACACATATATATACATACATACACACCCATACATAAATACATACATATACATAGATAGATACATACCACATACCCAAACCTTAAGATCTAATTCTTCAGATCCTCCCACCAAAGGTGGTGAAATGGGTCTCTACAAGGGAGCTAGCTTTTTCTGTGGTAGCATCCTATTTATGGAATTCCCTCCCCAGTATGATGGGACTCACTTTAGTGTTATTTTGGCACCAGGTGAAGACCTTCTATTTTCCCAGGTTTTTAAACTGGCTTCTAAATTTTTTTTTTAAGTAGTGTTTGAGTGATTGCCTTGCTGTTATTTAGTCTTTATGGTGTTGTCTTTCTACATTTTATTTGATTTTATTGATATGGTTTTATTTAAATTGAATCATTTTCTTTCATTATAAACTGCCCAGAAAGCTTCAGTGAATGAATGGGTAGCTTAAAATGTTTAATATATACTTGTTTGTGTGCACTCTCACAAACTAATACAATTCATAATACTTTTTGCTATAAGGATGCTTTAACTTTTGTTAATCTTTGACGCAGATTTTTTTTCGCATTTCAATGCTCCACCCAGGTAGAGAAGGATTTTTCTCCTTGTTCATTCTACCAAGTAGAAACCAATAATATTTTGGCAGACAGCCTAGAACAGTGATGGCGAACCTTTTAGAGACCGAGTGCCCAAACTGCAAACCAAAACCCACTTATGTATGGTCAGGTGCCAGGTGGGTGTGGCACATTGGCTGGGTGTGGCCCATTGGGTGGGCATGGCTGCGGAGGTAATGGCAGATTGGGTGGGACTAAAAAGTTCAATCAATCAATTTCAACTTTGCGAGGTCTTTTTTTTCCCACGAGAAGTTGAAATTGGTTGATTGATTGAGCCTTTTTTTTTTTTGGCACACGGCAGTGGAGGCCTAAAGGGAAAAGGTCTTATAAAACCCAGCTGAAGGTCTAGAACTGGGGCGACGGCACATGTGCCCACAGAGAGGGCTCTGCGTGCCACCTGTGGCACGCGTGCCATAGGTTCGCCACCACGGGCCTAGAAGAATGAAAAATCTGTAAATGAATTTTTAAATAGGGAAAGGAGTGTTCATCCATGTTTCTGGAGGTCTGCAAGATCATATTTAGACTTGTTCAATACAAATTTGAAGGTTGATTTTAAAACATTTAAAAAATAACATTAATAGACTGACAAATTAATATTTTCTGCTATGATCTCCTCCTGCTCTGCTCTACTCTGGAGAAGGTCATCGATTGAAATGGTTGTGTCCTATATGAGACACCAAAAATCCAAATCCCTTTCAATCAGAATTCCCTAGGGCAGGGGTAGGCAACCTTGGCTCTTTTATGACTCGTGGACTTCAACTCCCAGAATTCCTGAGCCAGCCATGCTGGCTCAGGAATTCTGGGAGTTGAAGTCCACGAGTCATAAAAGAGCCAAGGTTGCCTACCCCTGCCCTAGGACAAATGGTAGTTCTAACTGCAAAGAATGTTATGGCAAAGGCTATTAGAGTTGGGTTGGAAAAATCTGGATGATTACTACAGTAGATGACAAAAAAAATAATGCATTTTTAGTAGCTCTTTACTGTCATCTAGTGACCAGCAATAGCACTTAAACTTATACAGGTAGTCCTTGAGTTACGAATATAATGGAGCCTGCCAATTACATTCATAGCCTGAGGATTCGTTGGGAGTGAATCACATAAAATGAATGTGAAAGCTCCCTGCTTTCGCCCACGCACTCACTAATCAAATGCAGTCGTTAAGTGCACATGAGGTATCTCAGGGTGGGGAAGGCCATGGGGGAGCCTAGTGAGGAAACAAGCCACCTGCTTAAGACCACCCAAGGCCTCCCTCAACCCATTGAGGTACCTCATGCAATTGCTCCCCCCCCCCATCCTGCCAGACCAGGTCACTTACCTTGTGAAGATTTGTCTCCCAGAAGCTTCCAGTCTCTGCGCAAAACATTTGCAAGCTGACGGGACACTTTGAGGTCGTGAAATCATGCTGCCTCAAAGCATCCCATCAGCTTGCAAATGTTTTGCGCAGAGACTGGAAGCTTCTGGGCGCTGTGATCTCACGGCCTGAAGTTCTGCGAGATCATGGCGCCCAGAACATTTCACTCTCAGCGCCCAAAAAGCATCTGCAAGCCAATCAGATGCTGGAAGTGAAATCGTTGCGCTCTCAAAGAAACCACAGAAGGGAGAAGACAGATCTTGGGAGGAAGCAACTGTGGGGAGCGGGGGGGGGGGATAGGCAGGGTGAATGCTGCAGTGCCTCTGTTGTCATTCGAAGGGTGAATGACTGCCATGGTGCTGCAACATTTGTAATTTTAGGACAGCATCATAAATACTTGGGGGGATTATCGCGTAACTTTGAACAGTCACTAAGTGAACTGTCATAACTCGGGGATTACCTATATACCTTTATAGTACTCTCTGGGCAGTTTACAATGTCAGCATATTGCCCCCAACAATCTGGGTCCTCATTTTACCGACCTACGAGGATGGAAGGCTGAATCAACCTTGATTCCCGTCATGATCAAATTCCAGAATTAGCCTGCAATACTGCATTTTAACCACTGCGACACCAGGGCTGCTCTACAGGAGGATTGTAACCACTGCAACACCAGGGCTCCTCTACAGGTTTTGAATTTCACTGTTGCTTATATCTAGGGCACATGAAATAGTTTCAGATCCTATGAATCCAACTCTATATTATTGAAGCCATAAGCCAACTCAGAATGGGAACATAAAATATTTTGTTTCTTGTCCCCAGTATTGATTATCTAACTTAAAAATGTTGGTACTAATCTGCCCTCATTTTGCGCTTTAATTGTCAAATAGGAAGAACAGAAGTCCTATAATATGTGCTCAAGATTTAAATGAATAAAAATACCTTTACTCCACAAATAACTGACTTCCTACTAGAATTAACAGAAAGATATACTTAGAGTTCACACTAAATCACAAATGGTTGGTTTCAGCAACACACTAAATCAAAAACAAACCAAATTATGACTAAATGTGTTGTGTGAAACAGATCAAAATTTAGTAAGATCTTGGAGCTATAATAAACATAAGCTTTAAAATGCAAATTACATTGTTAGATTTTCTCACAGTTCATTAAGTTATTAATTAGTTTTTAAAAGTTCTTATTTGGCATCATGTGTGAACCAAACTATGAGAATTTCCAAATCACAATTCACTGGTTAGTATTAACAAATCAGATAACTTATTCAACAAACTTGATTAAAAAAAAATCAGGGCATACTGGAATATATGAACCCAGCCTACTATGGTTCTTCAAAATCCCTTTTCCCCATTCATCCACTATTCATGAACATAAGATTCTCATTTACATAATTTTCTTTAATTCTTCACATTCTGCATGTTACTATATTTCATTTAAGCTCTTTGGCCATATAGTCAGATTAGTTCTTTCCAAAACAAAGACCAATTGCTTATTCAGTAAATATGTAATTGTTCACTTATTTCCAAAATGGAAATTGAAAATTTCATAATTGTGGCTTTAAAGGAATTATCTAAATTACTGTACCACTAGAAAATATTAAATCTATTGTATTCTGATATATGCAAAGAGAATAGATAGCTATTTTAAGAAGCTAATGAAAAAATATCAAAAGGTTCATTATATGCAGCAGCAATATAACCAAAAAAGGCAAGGTTTGAACAAGTATTTTACTACTTGCAAAGAGGTCAATACATCTTTCAGGTTAAACTTTTTTCCCCTCCATAGCTGCAATCTCAAGTGGAGTCTAGTACTACTTCAGATCCATTCTGAGTTGAAGAAACTAGATAACATAACTTAAAACATCATAGTGGAATTATATTCCTATACAAATACTTCTCGCTTAATGACCTTAACTGGGACCAGAATTGCTATTGCTAACCAAAGCAGTCATTAGGGAAAACAGAATAACAGACTTGGAATGGGCCTTGGAGGTCTTCTAGTCCAACGCCCATGCTCACTCACTTAGCAATGGCAGTTCCGGTTGTTAGGTGATGACTTCCTGTTTCTCCTACCCTGCTGTGCTTGCCTCTGCTTCAACAACCCCCCCCCCTCAATCTCAGCTCTTTTGGCTGCTTTGCATTCTACTACCATCCACCCCTGATGCCCCCAACTGAGCATCACTGGTTTTTTCCCCCTACTACTGCTGACAAAATGTGCTGGGCTCAGGCAGCTGCTGGCCCTTCATAAAGCCAAAAGGGCAGATATTGGGGGGGGAATGGGAAGATGGGGGAGTTGAAGCCCAAGCTATGGTCATAAATTTGGGTGGGCTGCTAATCACCCAAATTTTGATTGTGACTACAGGTGTATTACAACAGGCGTAACAGACTCTAGAAAGAGTACAGAGAAGAGCAACAAAGATGATTAGGGGACTGGAGGCTAAAGCATATAAGGAACGGTTGCTGGAATTGGGTATGTCTAGTTTAATGAAGAGAAGGACGAGGGGGGACATGATAGCAGTGTTCCAATATCTCAGGGGCTGCCACAAAGAAGAGGGAGTCAAGCTATTCTCCAAAGCGCCTGANTATTAGTATTAGTATTATTATTATTAATCTCGAGAACTGGCCGTACCTACCATTTGTTTAGGGCCATCATGACTTTGAACAATTGCTAAATAAATGATTGTTAAGCAAAGACTACTTGTACAGGACTATTCTTTTGCCTCACCTTCTTGCTAGGTTCACAAATCTTGCTAAATTCAAATAGACAACATTTTTTCCTCTGGAGATGTTCTTTTATTTTTTTGAACTTTAGGGGAAGAATGAGATATAGTTGATGACATGGCACTTTCAGAGGGGGTAGCCATCTTCCATATTTATTAATTAAAAAGCAAGAAATACCTCATTGTCAACGTGTTATTATTTTGCCATTAAATTCTAGCAGAATGATCTGGGCAGAGCAGCCTTCACAGCAAACAGTGATATCATGCATATGCCATGATTATGTATTCTCATTCCAACAGTGGATACAAAGTATGTAATTTATGTGATGACATTATCATGCATCTTTCATCATTTTCCCTCCACCCAGATAGCAATATCTAGGCATGCTCTACAGGTTGCAAATGTGGGGCATGAGATCTATAAACTGCCTGCCCCTGTTCTAACATATTGTGTTATTTGTTTGGTTTTATTTACCACATGATATATGGATCCAACCAGTGTGGTTTATTTGATAAATTATGGTTAGAACACTTTGTGAACTCAGTTATTGAACTGCTATACCTGAAAGGGTTTGCATAAGCATATTTTCCTTATTTGACTTTAACCAAGATCATATCTGATCCAAAAATAAAACTAAACTGTAAAGTTTGTGGCCATCAAGCACATTGGTCCAGGAAAACAGTAACAGAGGTGATTCAGAATGAGTTCTAGCATACAGTATTCCAGATCTACACATTCTCCTCACTGCTCCTTTTCATGAGAGTCAAAACCATGGCTTTAGGACAAACCATTTCTCTAGTACCTTCAAACTTGGAGAGCAATGATTTAGTCCCCCCCCAAAAAAACCCAAATAAATTTAGACTACAGTCACTTCAAATTAATACTGATTAACAAGAAACAAATAAAATGCTATCAATAAAACAACTATTCAGATTTAACAGGTGTAAATGTATAAAATCTTTTCCATACAGTATACTGTAATTCAAAGTCTAAAGTTTAAAATAATGATTTATGCACCACAGAATTTTCAGTTTAGCACTACAAATCCCACCAGTTTACTGATATTTAGCTTGAAGTAATCATGCTAACAGAATAGTTATTTGCAGTCAACCGCTCTGCTAATCAAGGCAAGTTAGGCAACAGATACTGCTTTTTCACAATTTTATTTATTTATTTATAAAATTTATTGGCCGCCCATCTTATACAGGGCAACACTGGGTGGATTGTGCTAATATCCAATTTATTACAACTCTCAGCCTAGTTTTCTTCATAAATGTAGGTGAGGGGAGGGGTTCTCTCAAAATTGCTGCCAGCAGCTTATAAGTGAAATACTTAATATTATTTGCAAAGGGTTTCTTACATACGAAATCTAAAATAAAGCTCCAGTCATATATACCAATTACACTGTATTAGTAATGAGAAAAATCCTTGGTAGCTAAACCCAACAAGCCAGTTTATATCATAATTAAAATAACTGTTGAATAGCCGGCTATTTACATTATAAACATATAACATAACTCTATTAGTTGTCATTAAAAAGCATAAAATAAATGTTACTTGGGGCATGTAAAATAAACTTCCATACCCAAACCTTCCAGAGATATATCTATGACACTTCCTTTTAGTAACTCCCCAATAAAGCATGACCAACGCCTTAACAGCAATGTATCATAACCTAAGATATATGGGTAGAAAATAACTTCTCTGGACTCCAACATACAAGGTGTTATTTGATAATATAGTACAGTATGGGGAATTCTTGATTATACTAAATTTTGCTTTTGAAGTCCAACTTTCTGCTTTATCAGGGAACATATGATGACTTAGGTATTTTAGCAGTGGAAGATATTTATAGCAATCCTAGCTGGGATACAGAAATCATCTGCCTCCTCTCAGCATTTACTTTTCAAACAGGGGTAGGACCACAACTAAAAATAACACTATCCCAAATCATTGGCAAGCTAAATGGTGTGCCAGAAATTTAATTTTGAAGATCCAATGTCACCCTGAAGTAAAGTGTCAACCATTGTATCAAATTAATACATCTGAAAGTCTTCAGAACTACAAACTCCTAAAATTTGCCCAACCAAAACATTAGGAGTCTGTTAAAACTTGCTAAAGGGCTTTCAAACATAGCAAAGTCTGAAAGTATCTGGATATAAGAACAAAAAATATACTAATTAGCATCAGAAGGAAAGATGATTAATGCTGATAATGGGTCGTGATTTCATATACAAGCCCAACTAGAGCTGGTGCAAATGCAGCAATGTGCAGTTCTGGGGGCCCCTAGGATGGCACGTATATAACAGTACTGTTCCTTCCAAGTCCCATTCAAGATGTTGGATATTACCTTTAAAGTTCTATATGGCATGGGTGCAAGGTGTCTGAGGAACTGACTCACTTCAAAGGGACTAACCCATCGCACTTGTGCCAGTGGAACAGGCCTACTACAAACACCATCTGCCAAGAATTCCGCTGGGTGGCATCAAGAAAAAAAGCCTTTTCTGCTAGGGCTCCAACCCTGTGGAACATCTGACCAACGGAGGTGAGAAGGGCACCCACCCTTTTGACCTTCTGGAAGGGCATTAAAACCTGGCATTCCTGGTTTGTTTGAGGCCACAAAGGGAGTGCTCACTGCTGCAGGTGGTTGACGACCTCATCTCTATAACATCCATCTCCTGGTTCCTGTTTTTTATAGTTTTAACCTTTTTAATTTGCATAGTTTTAAATTTTTAACTGTTTTTCTATGTATCTTTTTATGATTTCTAAGCCACCCAGAGTTGCCTTATTGGAGAGATAGTGACATATAAATTTAATTAATAGATAAAATAAATAATTTGACAAATACCCAAAAACTACACTGGAACTTTTACTGGATGATGTTTAATAAGACAGTAAAGTTTAGGGTGGGCAGGTGGGAGATTCTGTGTGTTAATAAGAGTTTCTATTTATATATTACATATATAAGAGCATTCAATTAACTACCTTTAGAAATAGCACAATAATAAAAACATTATTAAAAAAGATACCAGTAAAAAACTAGACATTCTTGCAGCACGCATTGCATATGCGCAATGTTGGAAAAGAGAGAATATACCAACAAATGCAATGATTATACGTAAGATATTAGATTGTGTGAGATGAACAAACTTACCTTAGAAATAAAGGACAAAGAAGATATGTATTACAATTGGTTAGAATTGAGGAATAAAAAAGTATGAGAAGTAATGTAAATAAATGTAAATAAATGTAAGAGATCTAGGACATAGTATTGTTAAGAAAAAAGAAAAAATGTTTTGTGTATTTCATTGTTTGTAAAGAGAAAAAGGAAAAATTAAAATTAAAACAAAAACTAGACATTCTGAAGAAGAAGAAAAAATATTCTAACATCTCAGCACACAGGATCTGCCACTCAGTCTAATGTAAGGCCTGGGGGAAAAGCCAAGTTTCAAGGGACCTTTAAACACAGTCAGGTAAAGGCTAGACCAGCGTCATCCAAATTTGTCAGTATAGATATCCACACATTGATGCAACTATCCAAAGAGTCAATAGATGTCTAGGGATGAATAAGTGGTTGATAAACAATAGATGGTAGACGGGGGTCAATTCATCTTTTGAGGTCTCTGTAAAGCTGCACACCAGTCCCTAGTCCTGAAGATGAGGTGGTTAGAAGCAAGACAGTTTTGAATAGTCAGTCACCAGTGGGAGCAGCCTTGAGTTGTCTCTGTTGTTATATGTTTTGGGGTTGATGAACTATCTGAAACTTAATTGAGCTGGTGAGCTGAAGAATTTGGGGACTCCTGGGCTAGAAAAAGGAAATAATAAAGTGCAGGTGCTGCTACAAAGAACACACGTAACAGATCCTTAGCATCATACTACAAGTAGTCCTCAAGTTATAGTGGCAATTTGAGAGTGGAATTTCCATCCCTAAGTGATGTAATCACAAAGCACTACGTCAGTAACTGCATCGTTTAGTGACAGCAATTCCTGCAGTACATTTTGCCGTTGTTAAGAGAAGATGATGGGTTGTTAAGTGAACATCTTGCAACATTCTGCTGGCTTCCAACAACCAAAGTCAGTGGGAAGATTGGCAGGACGTTTTAAGTTCCAGGTGGCTCACAAACAAGCCTGAAGGCAGGTAAGTAAGTGGCTGCTGCTGTCAGGTGGGAAAAGATGCACGGGTGTTAGGGAAGGAGTGGCATAAGTATGGCAGGCTTGGGGTAACTGCTGCCAGTTGAGAAATTATTAGGGTGCATGAGTGGTGGGGAGACACAGTGCGAGTACAGTGGGGTTTGGGGTGGCTGCTGCCATGTGGGGGAGGATGCGCAAGTGGCCAGGGAGGTCTGATGCAAGCACAGTGAGGCCTGAGGAGTGTGCGCAGATAGGGGAGACTTAACTGAGCAGCTTGTTACCTTCCTTGCTAGCTTCCGTATTAACTTTGCTTGTGGGAAGCCAGCAAGGAAGGATATATATTATGATCCTGCGTTCACTATGATCTTGCGTTCACAGGACACTGCAATGTTGCATATGCAAGCTGGTTGGCAAGCGTCAAGATCAGGGGTCTTCAAACTTGGTCCTTTTATGACTTGTGGACTTCAACTTCCAGAATTCCTCAGCCAGCGTGCCTGGCTGAGGAATTCTGGGAGTTGAAGTCCACAAGTTTGAAGACCCCTGGTCAAGATGATGAACACAAGAGCTCTAGGACAGATGTGAATTTGAGAACCAGGTGCAGTCCCCACTCTTTCAATGCCATCATAACTTTAGACGGTCGCTGAATGAGTAGTCATTAACTGAGGACTATCTGTATCATGCTGCGAAAGTAAGAGATGAAATGTTTTTAAACAACTATTTCAATTTTTGCAAATAACCCTGATATTATTAACCTTTATGCCATCAAAAGGAAAGGCTTTCCAAAGCTTCTGTTTTTAAATGAGCAAGAGGGAGTAGTATGCAATTGATAACCATAGATATATCTTGACTTATGACCATAATTGACCCCTTACAATGGTTGCAAGTTGTGCCAGTCATTAAATGGGTCACTATGTGACCATTCTCCATTTTACCACCTTTTTTGTGGCAATCACAACGAACCTATTTTAGCCAAAGAGAGTTTTTTGCTTGAAACTGAAAATAAACCCATTTCCAGCAATAAATAAATTAAAAAATAAATTGCAGTCATGTGATCCTAGGATGTTGCTAAAACCTGTAAATGTGGATTGATTGCCAAGTGCCCAAAATGTGATCATGTCACTGCTGGAGTGTGTGTGTGCGGCTGTCAGAGCTTTGGAACCAAGTTGTAAGTAGTTATAGGGAGGTCCAGCATTCCTTTGGGTGCTAAGATAGTTCTTAACTTATGGCTGGTTGTTCGTTTAAAGTTACAACAGCCTTGGAAAAGGTGCATTACAGTCTACAAAGCCCTTTTGGGCCTCATAAAACATTGTTTCCCCCATGATCACATAACCACATTTTGGGGCACTTAGCAACCAGCTTGCATTTATGAATGACTGCAGCATCCTGTAGTCACATGACAGCAATTTGTGACTTTTTTGCCAGTTTCCAACAAACAAAATAAATTTGCCTAATGACTAGGTGATTCACTACAAAAATTGTAAAAAAAAATAAATCAGGTGCCTTGACTTACAGTGGCAATAACTTACGATTGAAATTCCAGTTCCAAATGTGGTTTTAAGTCAAGGACTACCTATAAGTAGTGAATTTAAAGTTTAAATTAGACAAAACTAGAAAGATAAATATTAGAGGTTACATTTAATGTCTAAAACAATAAAGTTCTCTGTCTGTATAGCAGCAATCAGTTGTAAAAAGTATCTATGTTAACTCTGAAAACATAAAAACTGCCAACTTTTATGCATCTCCTTAAGGAATTTTTTTTTCAGTGAAAGCTTCTGGTAATAAATCAAAAGCCACTACATATTACATTATTTACATTTACATCTAAATTAACATGAACATGCATATTATAATCAAGATGTAATTATCTTCAATAGTTCTACGTATCAATGTACATAATATGTGGATCAACTCTAAGATGGCTGCTCCTTAGAACTTTGAAAAACATCCTAAACCTATAGATTTCCTTACAGAACAAACAAATCCATTCACTATATGTAAACTTGAGGAAATGAACATTAACTGCTGCCACTAATAAAAAGTTAAACTTTCCTCAGTCAGACCTTTCAGAAAAGAAATCTATCTCAATGAAAATTATATATTATTCACCAATAAATATGATTATTTGCCATTCCACATACTGTTCTTCAATGTTAATGTCTAGCCTGGAAGTGAGAATAGCTAAGATGATGCTCAAAAAGTATTTATAATTATTGGTAAAGGTATTACTGTATATAGTTTTTGACCTAGTCTATATAAATGTAACTCTGGATCTATAGAGCAACTGCAGGGGACAAAAGGCAGGGCTGTTTTAAGGAGCCACAGGTAGGTGCTATATTCATGCCCTAAACTCAGAAGCCCCTTTTTGCTTTTGAATTGGAAGCCCTGCACAGTCCTACAATGTTTACTTTCATATTCAGCTGAAAGTCCCCAGCAGCACTATGATAAACTGCAGCAGTGGCTAGCAAATGATACCTCTAACCTATACCTGTAACTTGAGATTTTTAGAATATTTTGTTAAACTAAAGTGTGCAAAGCAAAACACAATGAATAATTTTAATAGGTTTGATTCAATTCAATTCCTTTTAAGAATCTGAAGTATCTGTATACAGGGCCAATATTTTCTGCATCCTCAGCATTAATACCGATAGTAAAGCTGGAGAATACAGCTTTCATTCAAAACTCATGATTTAATCTTACACAATGGTTAGACAATCTGCCTAAGTCACATTAAAAAATGGGCTATTTTATAAACCAATGATCTATTTCCAGCCATGAAAACTTTTAAAAGTCTCAAAGAACAGCCATCTAAGTCCAGCACTGAAATAAAAAAACTGTTTTGCACATTTTTAGATTTTCAGAAATCACTACCACCTCCATCATAGTGGAATTTCTTTCCTCCAAACATCAGAAACTGCCAGTAAGGCAACAGCCATTAATCTGTATACATGGATCAACTAGATGTCCATTGGGGACATTAGAGTAGCAGTTGAAAATATATAACAAATATGAACAAAGAAATCAGGCACAAAGGACATGTATTTAAGAAAATTAATAGGGTATGAACAAGCAGTATCAACACTAGGGGGTGTGGGAGAAATAGAAAACCTTGGATGATGTTGAGATCACTCCCAGGAACGAATGTGGCATTGGTAAGATACAGTGGTATAAAGTCATACTCCACTTAAAATGAAAGAAATGGAGTATGCACTATTGGTGTTAGCAAAAGGACCAAAGAGTGCTACAGATCACTGAACTACAGTTAGCCATACAGGTTAATGTATTTTAAAAAAATTGCCCTTCCCTTTCAAAAGCCAAGGGTTATTTGAATAAGCACAGCTCATTGTGCAGCTGGAATGACAGCTAACACTTTTTTTTTCTTATGGAAGGCAGAGATTGCAAAATATCAACACAATATAAAAGTAAAAAGAAAAGTCATCAAGTCAGCAGTTACATTACCAAGAAATAAAGATTATTCCAGAATGGATTGTACTCTAAAAATATTAGGTGAAAGCAGGATTATCCTACATTCAAAACTGAAAAGTATGATGAGACAGAGAACAGGAACAAAGGATATCTAGACAAGATATTTGGGGTGCGGTTATCTCATAAAATAACTTCCTCAATCCAACTACCTCAACACATTGTGGCCCAAAACTCACATCATTTTTTGCCCTTATCGGCATTGGAAGAATTTCTCAGGGGGAGATGGAACCGACATTCCTACAGGCGCACCTTCATTGCCACAGGAAAAAGAAAAAACGAAAAGAGAAAGCCGAGATGGCGGAGAAAATAAAAATATTATATTGGAGGGCACAAAAGAGGCTCTCTGGAGGGAAGGCAGAGCATTAAAAAAAAGCCGCGGGCGCAATACTTGGCACTCCCAATTCTCGCTCACCGATGGTGGAGATGAATGTGGTGTTAAAAGCATCATCGGAGAACCGGAAAAGCACGCAAGTCTTGCCAACGCCCGAGTCGCCGATCAGCAGCAGCTTGAAGAGCAGGTCGTAGGTTTTCTTCGCCATGGGGGCCCCCCCGCGCCGCGCGCCACTTCCTCGCCAGGCTCTGCCTCAGCAGGCGCCGCCGCCGCCGCCTTGGACCCTCCGAGACCCCCTCAGTACTACACGCACAAGGCCGGGCTCCGCGGCGGTGGCGAAGGAGGAGGAGGCGGCGGCAAGCTGAGGGAGGGAAGGGGAGGCACAAAATGGCTGCCTTGGTGACAGCGGCCGGGCAGGGCAGGCAGCAACTGTATGACTTGGCTCCCGGCAGAGCTTCCTCACGGGTGAACAGCGATGGCGGCTGCGCTCGACTTCATGCCCCTCGGTCCCTCCTCAGGCGAGCGCTTCTCGGTTTTCCTAGTCAGTCACGCTCCGGAGGGGAGCAGGCCGTACACACGAACACCCGGGCCGAGGGACTCAGTGAACGGGTGGGGCGGGGTTACGCTCACGCAAGGGATGAGGAAGGGAGCAGGAGCGCGCACGCTGATTTGGCGGCCGCTCCCTTTCTTGCAGACAGGAGTTGCTCCCTGACGTCAAAGGATGTGAACGGACGGAGGGCCAACCCTTCCGCATGCGCAGCTGAATTGGCGAGTTGCTACACCATAGACCATTCTGCGCCTGCGCGAGGCGGACTGCTGCTCTACGCACGAGGGTGCGACTCTCCAATCGTCGTAGAGCGACGTGACGCAAATGCTCAGGGAAACTCGCGGAGCTTAGAAAAAAGCAAGGAATTTTTTTTGTTGCGCTTCCAAAATGAAGGTTTTTAAGGAAGGCGGGATTTGGAGTCTTGTAACTCTTCCCTCATCCATGATTGGTGGAAAAGTGGATCGGAAAGGCGGGGTCATAACGTTGAATGGGAGCGGTTCGGTATGGGGTGTGCGCAGAGAGCCGGATTGCGACACGTGCGATCCATGCCCTTCCCTTCCCCCCCCACCCTTTGGCTCAGGTGTTGCTTAGAATTTGAGTAGACTCTTAACCTGACCTGAGTTTAAGGAATGACTTGCATTTTCCCTTAGAAGGTTTCCACTTTAGGCTGCCTGTGCTCAGCCCCTCCTGCTAAATTCACGTTTACTTATTCCATATTTATATAGGCCACCCCAAACTGGGGCATACAATACTTCAAAGTGTAATAATACGTTAAAGCAATTGAAAAAGTAATTCTCAGCAATTATGGACTTCCAGCAAAGATAAAGGCCAGAGTCTTCAAATAGTATTTCTTTCACTTACTTCTTGAAACCAAAAAGCTTTGGAGCCGCCCATATTTCCTGGTATTAATGTTGTATGAGATAGGAGCCACGGAGAAAGTCTGTGGCCTGGTTCACATTCCATGAACTTCACAAAGAGTGGAGGAAAAGAATATGCTCTCCTTAGATGGTGTAAACAGATTGGATTTTGGTGAAGCAATCAGTAATCTTGCCCTTGTGTTCTATACAATGACAGTTTTGGCGTCATCTCCCAAGGCATCCTTACGCAGCATGTAACTATAATCTGGTGGTGATCAAAGCAAGAATTAGTCAAAGTATGACAGTAATTGATTTACTGGATGTAGCTGGACAAGACCCATCCACTGACTTGTTCACAGCTTTCATCTGATTTCCTGGAGGAACTAAGATTCAGGAGGACCTCATGTTACAAACCAACTCTTTCATGTGAAGAATGAGCCCAGTCAGTTATTGTTAAATTGCTGAATTGTTTACTGACAAAAAAATAGCTCACTCTTGGAAGGATTTAATCTGAGATTGTTTTGCCCCACCCAAAGCCTTACAGCCTCCAAATACTGGTTCAGAATCTCCATGGCATCAGTGGTTCAGTTGGGGTAGTGATGTACTGTTGATACAATATGCATCTTGGTGATCCCTTACCCTGAATCAACAGATGATCTGCCCAGGGGTTTCATGAAGATGTTAAATAAGGTTAATGATCAGGTACTCCTAAGAGTTACACAAGACCATTTCAGTGTGGTTGTATAGTAATTTGTAGTCCCAAGGGAACTGATCTGTTGTAAAGGTAAAGGTTTCCCCTGTCCAGTTGTATCCGACTTTAGGGTGCGGTGTTCTTCTCCTTTTCTTAGTTGAGGGAGGCAGCATTGTCTGAAGGCATTTCCATGTTCCAATAAATAATACAATTGCATTAATCACAAGTATCAAGAATTGATGCTAGTGGCTCCATGGTCAATCCCCAAAGGCTTTCCAGAAGAATCAGGCTTTTATGAGCTATTTGAAATCTATGAGAGCAGGGTCCATCCTTGCCTCGGGGCAGGAAGATGGCACAGAGAATAACCACTGAGCCCCCTCTTGATAGGTGAGAATGATGGGAGCTGGAGAGGGGCTTCCTTGCATAAATGTGTTCAGTAAGAAGTAGTGCTTTTGATTAATATTTCTAGGTCTTTGAAGTAACAAGCAAATTCCTCATCTGGAAAGTGGATTCTGATAAGAACCGGTTCAGACCCGCCAAAGATGAGAATTGCCCAGATATTTGAACTTTAGTAACTTGAAAACTAATTATATTGTGAGAAACTTACCTATTGAACATACAATTGGGCATTAACAAGATCATGTTATGAACGTTAAGGGATGCTATGAAGTGTTAGATGTTACCTAGGCTACATCACAGATGAATCAAATGATGCTGACCAATGAAAGAACACATTCCAAAATCAATAGATTTGAACTATATATCGTATAAAGCGATTCCCAATCTTTCCACAGGGCCTCTCATGTTGGATTGGTGGGAGACCTTTGCTTGTTTATGCACAAATAAGAGATATTAATCTATCCTATTTTGGGCAAAGGCACACTGAGCTAAGAATCTTGCCATCATTTATGGCTAACGGATTCTTACCAAGCACTCTCTTAGATGGGCATCTATTTTTGTTTCTCCAACAGCCCATCAGGTGCCTCCTCACAATTTATTTAATTATTTATTGAATTTATTTGCTGCCCATCTTGTAGCAAACATGGCAAGATGAAAGGGATCATATTCTCCTGTTAATTCAATAATATTATCAGGAGATATGCTGCCAAGTCCAGAGATAACACTGAAGCTTCAAGAGTAATAAACTTTGATGATCTCCATCTCTGCAGGTTTTCAAGAAAAAAAACTGAACAACCATTTGTCTGAGATGTTGTGAAGTCTCCTGCCTTCAGTAATCTAGAAGACCTCCACACTCTCTTGAATCCTATGTTGCTGCTTTTGTGTTGGATGCATCAAAGCACTTCTGAGTTGAAAGGATTAGCTGGTGACATCAGTGTAGTCCAGGAGATGACTAAGTGGAGGCTCCTTTCATATCCCTATTAATGTGCCAGCCCAAGTGGTACTTATCTATCTACTTGTGATTACTCACTTTTGAAATGCTTGGTCAGCAGAAGCTGAATGACAAGCCCTTGCCCCGTCATGCAGCAGCACTCAGGTTATTGAACACTAGTTTGCTGATTGTTAACCCAGAGTTCTAACCATGTGACTCACCACATTCTCTCCTCAACCCTATGATTCTATGAGTCTATGCTTCTATAACATGTCCTCCAAGAATTTTTCTAATCCTCCCTCTAAAAAGCCATATTAGAGGCCACTGCCATGTCTTGTCCATGGATTAATTATATACTGTTTAAAGAAATTTTTTGTCAGTTCCAAATCTCCTAATTAGCTTATTTATTTATTTATTTATTTATTTAATTTAATTGAATTACCTTTGTTTCTAATATTTTGAGAGGAGAAATAAAATTCCTTTTGATTTTCCTTGTTATATATCTTGCTTATGTTTGCCTAAGTTGCCTTTTTCTAAGGTTAAACATTAGAAAGTCCCCAACATTATGATCTTTTCTTGTAAAGTAATTCTCTTGGCTGCCTTATTCTATACTGTTTCTAGTTCTTTTCCATCCTTTTTAAAAAGTGACTGCCAAAACTATATACAGTATTCTAGATGCACATTAGATTTGAATAAGGACTTTATAATTTTGGTAGCCTTTCCAAGTATTCCAAATATTTCCAAATATTCTTTGGTATGTCATTTGCCTTTTTACAGCTACTGCACATTTACTTGGCTGTGTACCATGACCTGTATAAAAATACCCACCCACCCACAAGAGAAAGAGAGAGAAAGAGAATAACCAATTCTAATATATATCATATTTATTTTCGTGTATTTATTAAATTTATATACTGTTCAATTCCCAATCACTCTAAATGGTTCACAAATAAACGTATTTTGTTTATGAAATATGATTTCAGCAACATTGATTTTATATTTATATGCTGCTTCAGGTGATAGTATATGTTTTTATGAAGCAACACACAAACTCACACAGAAATCAATATTTACATTTTGATTCTCACCGTCCACTGGAGCACAAAATGGGAGTTATCAGAACCCTACACCACCAAGCTGAAGGCCTACCTGCCAGCAAAGATGGGAAAGAAAAAGAACTAAAACACATCAAGGAAGCCCTCAGAACTTGTGGCTATCCCAAGTGGGCCTTCATCAAATCCCCAAAAAGACCCAGCAGGAGCTCCTCCACAACTGACAAAGAAGAAAACAATAAATAAAGCAACATAGTCATTTCATACGTTGCAGGAATATTGGAAAAGCTCAGGATGATCTTCAGCCAACACAACATACATGCACACTTCAAATCCAAGAATACACTAAGGCAGAAGCTTGTCCACCCCAAAGATAAAACACCCAGACACAAACTGAGCAACGTGGTATATTTAGTACAATGCAGTGAGCCATGTGCAGATCTGTACATTGGGGAAACAAAACAACAAAACAAACACATGGCACAACATAGGAGAACAAACCCATCAGGACAAGGGTCAGCAGTCCATCTGCATTTAAAAGACAAAGGCCACTCTTTCAAAGACAGCAAAGTCCACATTTTGGACAGAGAGGACTGCTGGTTTGAAAGAGGAGTCAAAGAGGCCACCTATGTCAAAACTGAACAGCCTATTCTCAAAAGAGGGGGAGGGATACAACATCATCTATCTCCAGTCTACAAAGTCCTTTCAACAGTTCCAAGAAGATTCCATCCCCCCCCCCCTTTGCATTACTCAGGTGATCCTGATGACATAAACCTCCTGATGACATAAACCTCCAGCTGCCTGCAAGGAGTATAAATCATCCATTTCCCACCATCCAGTCAGAGCTGAAGAAGCTTCTTGGATGAGAAGTGAAACATCTTCAAAGGAAAAACAAGGAAGTCCAATTGCCTCGTGAAAAAGCATCTTTGGGACAAAAGCTCTGTTAGATTTTCAGGGTGCAGATTCCTTCCACTATGTATCCGTAAAGACTAGTTTCACACAATGAAAAATAAACCAGTTTTGTCCTCTTGTTGGTGATATGCACTGATGCTTTTGTTCCCTCACAGTTATAGAAGAAATAGCCATCCACAAGGTCTTTAGATGTTGCCAGTAGCCTTATTAATCAAACCTGGGTTTCAGCCAATGGCTTCAATTACTTCCATCTAGCTTTTTTTCTGTTGTTTCTTGAGCAGAAAATTGCAAAGTAGAACATTTCCAGGAAATTAATACATTTGGTTTTTTAATGAGTCTATTGCCAAAAAGCAGCAGCACTTTTGCAGTAAAACAGTGTATGAGAAGCTCCTGGATTTTGTTTTGTCTTCTTGATTTTGAGCATGAACTCGGTATAAACAGATTAACATCTTGCTTGAGTAAATTAAAAAGTTGAAATGCCTTTTGACAGCAAATGCAATTTTAAAAGGGGCGAATTTACATTCCTCTATTTCAGAGTCACATTTAATCTGTTTTATACTTTGCAATGGTATTTATGAATGTTTTCTAGTAGAATAGAATAAAAACTTTATCATCACTTTAAACGTACACTAATCAGCATACATTAAAATGAAATTTCATTGCATTCAGCTCTTAAAAATACCTTTATGCATATACCCACATATATACACATATATGAAACAGAGAAAAATCACAGTCTAGTTCGAATGTATACGTATACATGGTGAAAAAAAAGAATCCTGTGAATTTACAAGACAGCATAAGGAACAAAGCTGTTACAGAATCTAATAGTTTTGCTATAAATACTTTGAAACCTCCTCTCAGAGGGGAGCAACAGAAACAGACCATGAAGTGGATGTGTGGGATCTCTAAAAATGTTTTGAGCTCTAAGCACATATCGCTTATAAGCAGTATCCTGAATAACGGGAAGCAAGCTTCATTTAATCTTCTCAGCTGTCCTTACCACTCTCTGTATGGACCTTCTATCTGAGGCACTACTACCACCAAATCAAACAATGATGCAGTTGGTTAAAACACTCTCAATCGTGCCTCTGTAAAAAGTGGCCAGGACAGAAGGAGAAAGATATGCTCTCCTCATCCGACACAAGAAATGCAAATGCTGGTTTGCATGCTTCTCTAAAGATAACGTATGAAGAGACCGTCAGATTGTTAGTTATCTGCACCTCCATGTACTTAATACTATTGACCACCCCCACAGTTGCAGCCTTGATACAAAGTGGAGTATGACTATGCCAGCTCTTTCTAAAATCAACAATGATCTCCTTTGTTTTATTAACAAAGTCATTTTAGTCATTTTGAAACCCACATTAGAGCATAAGGGCAGGGCATTGGTCAAAATTTAAATAAATAAAACAATATGTAATAGCACTCTTCTCTTCCCGGGTAGTAGTTTCTTACACATTTTTTTCAATTACAAGAAAGCCATTTTTTTAAAAAAATGAAAATATGCATGCTTACCTTGACTTATATATCTTCATCTCTTCTAATTTTCTTTTAGGGACTCTTTGTTTCCATCTTCGTTGTAAGCAGGGCTTTTTTTTTGTCATAGAACGCCCAGAACGGAGTTCTGGCACCTTTTTGGGATGGAACCTTGTAGGGTAGGCAAGGCGGGTTGTATGACGTGTGAGTTCCGGCACTTTTTTTTTTTTTTTTTTACAAAAAAATCACTGGTTGTATGTATGGATGCATATGCTGTTTCAGTTATGACTGAAGTTGTGTCTCGTAGATTGCCACATTCCATAAAAGTGCTAAGAGTTTATGTTTTGTATTTTTCATCACAATCATCACATCACATTGATGTCTAAATGAATGCCATTTTGTCTTCTTCAGTATTATACTTATTTATTCAAAGAAAGAAAAATAATACATGAAACTATAAACAAAAAATCTAGTTGCCAATGAGCTGGCAGTAGTTATTTCCTGCCATGTTTTTAAATCATCCAGAAGTGGGAATTAGATTGCTTTCAAAAAACCAGCTGAGCATTAGTCTCCAATACTTACCAGGCAGTCACTTCTATTAATGTAAAATATTGGATTTTTTCCTCTTTCCCTTTCCTTTTGATAGTACTCATGGTGGAGAAACATTAATCCTGAATAACCTATCCTTCCCTAGTTTGCAAATGTTTTTTTTTTTTTGGCCTTTTTGTCATGTGAATAATAGACTGCTCAAATCTTCCTTCTCTTTTATTTTTTTAATGTATTTTTCTATTTTAAAATTAGAACTTTCAGGAGTCACATCAGCTATCTGATTTTGAAAGAATGATATGCATTTGGCCAAAACCAATTACATTAATTGCACATATGGGAAAGGGTGGGTTTATCTTTAGTGCCAGGAACAAATTGTCCTTTTAGTGAATTTCAAATTGAAATTTCAAATTGTCCCAATTTCAAATTGAAAACTATCCTAATCCATTAGTTTTAAAGGATAGTGGGTTTTAACCCTTGCAGCAGAAATCTTGAACTATCATTATTCATGAAAGGAAGAGGCCACAAGGGATTTCTGTCTACCAGAATTGCGGCCAATTGCCTTCCATCAGCTAAAAATGTGAAGACTGATACTATTGCTGTGCAGAAATAAATAATCCTTTTTCCAACATGCCTTTCTCTTGTGTTATCATGCATTGGACTGCATCTTTCAATAGTAATTCTGCTAGTTGTGAATTTAGGTTGCTAGCTGTACACTGTGTGCTCCTCTTTTGGATCACTGATCATTTGTTGTATCATATTAAGTGTATACAAATGTGCCAATAATGGTACTTCCCTTCACCTAGCAGAATTTTCATATAACAAATAGGCAGTGATATCATTCTGACTGGAATTCTGGAAGTTGTAGACTAAACGAATCTGGAGCAAATCAAGTAAGGGGACATTGGACCCAGAGGACTAGAAAAGGATGAGATGCAACAGAGAGAACTTTGGCTATGAGATTAATTTTCTTGTAGGTTGGTTTCAGGTGGGCTAAGGGCAGGCAATTTTTTATGGCCAAGAGCTCTCTTAACAG
>NW_015386312.1:87317-97982 GCF_001527695.2 Protobothrops mucrosquamatus
GCTCTGGCTGGGCTGGGTGTGAAAGAACTCGCAGGAAAGGGGAAGGGAATTGGATCCATCAGTCCACAGGCTGTTGCACACAAAGGTGCACCATCCCAGGGTGCTGTTGAATAGTTTTATAATTATGGGATTGAATGAAGTTGCTATGCAAATTGCATGTTATGCTGTAAAAGAGTTGTCCCAAGTGGCATCCATCCATTAAGCAATATCTGAAAATCACTCTCTTCTATTTTTGTTTTCATTGAAGGCAGCCTACATGCTTTCTTTTTCTCCTCATTGCTTTTCTACCCCTTGCTGTATGTCTGTGTAGTTACTGCAGCTATTTTAATTTCTCCTCTCTTAACTTTCTCCCAGGGAGGAGAATGATGACGTGAAAGGAGCCTTTGTGTGTAGGAAAGCAAAGATGGTTCTATTGTTTCTCCTCTCTGTAGCTACTATTATCCATCCACAAAGAAGATAAAGCATCAGCTGCTTGGATGAAATGTTAGCACAACTGATCTATCACCAGGGGTGATTTATCACCCCCAGATTCACAGCATTGCTCCTGGATGAGAGCCGGCATAGGTGCTTAAGACATAAATAAAGCATTGAAGGCTTCAGTGAAGGAAAAAGCAGTCACAGGAAAGACTCTTATAGCACCCAGAATGCTTTTTTTGTGTGTGATGCCCAGAAAATGTAGAACACAATAGCTGAAGTGTGGTTTTCTGCCCTTTTGCAATAGGATACAAAACTTTAGTAGTGTGGGAAGTCAGCCCCCTTAGAGAAGGAAATATTAAAAGGGCAGAAAAATATATTTCCTCAAAGGATCTTAAAGAGGCAGAAAAACATGCCAAGTTTTTCTTAATAGCCCCAAGTCACCCTCCCCTAAGCAGAAATCAGCTCTGTAGAAATGCAGATGTGGTAATCCATTTAGGAAGGTTGGAAGCCCCCAGCTAGAAGCTTAGGAAGAAAAAGACACCTAAAATCTACATACCCCACCCAAACTCTAAGGCAGGACATAATAGGATTAACCCACAGATGCCAAAGGGTTGACTCAGATCAAAATACATGACACAGGAAATACAAAGCCTCAAACAGGAACAGGAAACAACCTTAAGAGCCCCAGAGGGTATAAAAACCCCCTCCCTACATTTGCTCTCTCTCTTTTCTTCCAGAGCCATCTTTCTGTCTGGCTCTCCTCTTCACTAAACTGCAACCTTCTTTCTAAAGCAGTCGCCATGTTGTTTATTCCCAGCTTGGACTGAACCATGATGAAGACTTTTCCTTCAACAGTAGAAATTAACTTTTTTTAAAAAAATCATTCAAAAATTCAGGAAAAAGCCCCAGAAATCCCAGTTCTTCTCACTTTACACCATCACATTGTCTACTGAAGCAGAATAACAGAGTTGGAAGGGACTTTGGAGGTTTTTTAATCTAACCTTCTCAAGCAAGAAACCCTATACCATTTCAGACAAATGGTTGTCCAATCTCTTCTTAAAAACCTCCAGTGTTCACCTCCAAGCCTTCAACTCCACCCAAATGTTAAAAGCATCCTCACCCACCAGAAATTGCTCACCACCGATGTAAAATCCCATAATAGTCATGTCATATAGACTAAAGGAATTTTGATAAGGACTGGAAAAGAAATCTCAGGATTGCAGATGGTTTTGGTAAATAACAATTAAGAGCAGTTAGTGCAGTCTTCCATGGTGCTGAGACCTCCCTCCCTCCCAACCAATCAAAGAAGCTACTGCAAGCCTGTGCAACTGGAAACTACCATCTGCCTGCCTCTACTACTTTCTCTAACAAACACAGTGTGTGGGTGGGTCTGTACATAAGCAGAATGATGCTATTCATACCATGAAAATCTCACTAGGTTCACCTTAGCTGTGTTTTTAGATAGGTTTGAATTATAGCTTCCAGAATCCACAGCACATTACAGTTAATCAGGCCCACCACATTTGGAAAGCATCAGATTTCAGAAAATGATGGTACTGAGATATATGAACACAATTATGAAATAATTACTAGTTACAAAGCCTGCGAGGCTTTGATGGCTTCTCTGTGTTATTTGTTAATCCCACAACCCCAACTGACATTCAACTTACTTCAGAGAATATATTTGTCTTTGTTTATTTATTTTTTAAAAAACATTTCTAAACTGTTATTCATCTAAAATAAATTTCAGAGTAGCAATGTATTGAGCAATATATTAAAAAACCATTCAGAATTACAAAACAACCATCACCACCACTAACATGCAATAAAAAACCCTGAAAGGTAACAACCAGTAAAATGCTACCATATATGGAAATAATGTAATCAGTAAAAAAAATAAAGAGCAAATAAATAGATCAGTGGTCTTCAAACTCAGCCCTTTTATGACTCATGGACTTCCTCCCAGAATTCCTCAGCCAGCATGCCTGGCTGAGGAATTCTGGGAGTTGAAGTCCATGAGTCATAGAAAGGCCGAATTTGAAGACCCTTGAAATAGATGTTGCTCTGGTACCATAAAGTGCATGATTTTGTTGGCAACTAAATTTTCTTCAGGAGAACATTCAGCATTGAAAAATCTGTCAGATTTTTACTTACAAAATGCATAGAAATCAGAAAAGACTGCATTTGATTATGTTACGATACAAACGTGTTGATTTGGCTACCCTTTGTCTAGATGCCTTCCAGATATATGCATTTCGGTTCCTAGAATTCCTCACCCAGCATAGCAATTGCTGTGAATTCTGGGAGTTGAAGTCCTCTCTTCAAAAGAGCATTCAAAACAGCCACTAGATCTTAGCTGCAAAAATCCAGATGGCCATTAGATATGGCCAAGAACTATAAGAATTTGAAAATAACTTTGCTGTTTGTCAGCAACGTCATCCAGATCTTTCCAACCCAGATTTGGCAGCTCTAGTGAAGGAGAAAACATTCCTAGTACGGGTAGTCCTCGACTTATGACATAAATTGAGCTCCAAATTTCTGTTGTTAAGCAAAGCAGTTGTTACCTGAGTTTTGCCCCATTTTACAACCTTTTTTGCCAGAGTTAAGTGAATCACTGCAGTTACTAAGTGAATCTTGTGGTCATTAAGCAAATCTGGCTTACCACATAGATTTTGCTTGCCAGAAGTCAGCTGGGAAAAATATAAATGGTGATCACACATGATCACTCAACAGTGCAACTGTCATAAATACATGCCAGTTGTCAAGTGCTTGAATTCTGATCACGTGAGCAAGGGGATGCTGCAAGGGTTGTGTGAAAAACAAGTCATGTCACTTTTTTCAATGCCATTGCAACTTCAAATAGCCACTAAATGAATGGTTGTAAGTCAAGGACTACCTGTAGTTGCATTCCAGGCCATTCAAGGCTCAAATGCTGAGCAGCAGCATCATGAATTGAACTTGGGTATCCAACAAGTGATAATTCAGTTTCATACTTGTTACAATGTTGGCTACTTCTAATCTAGTTAGAATTCACTTTACTAATTCTGCATAAACTGAGGTTTCTGAATTGTACTTAATCACTGTTGGAATACAGGTAGTAGTTCTTGACTTACAACCACAATTGAGCCCAACATTTCTAAGTGAGACATTTCTTAAGTGAGTTTTGCTCCATTTTACAACCTTTCTTTGCCACAGTTGTTAAGTGAATCACTGCAATTGTTAGGTTAGTAACACAGTTGTTAAGTGAATCTGGCTTCCCCATTGACTTTGCTTGCCAGAACATCACAAAAGGGAATCTCATGACACCGGGACACTGCAACCGTCATAAATACGAGTCAGTTGCCAAGCGTCTGAATTTGGATCACGTGACCAATGGGGATGCTGCAACAGTTCTACGTGTGAAAAATGGTCATAAGTCACTTGCACTTGTAACTTTGAATGGTCAATAAACGAACTGTTGTAAGTCAAGGAGTATGTGTACTACAGAAAATAGTAATATAATGTATAAATAACTGTAATCAGGCTGTTATGAACATCTGGTCATCTAGTCAAACTTCATACTATCAAAAGGGATCTGTAAAATTCTGCTGAAACACTAGCTGCCTGAACCCAGCAACCAGCTGCAACATCCGATGAAAATTCAGGATTGGTTTCTTTCTCTTTACATAGGACTTCATGCGGATATTACAGCAGGGATTGATGACATTTCAGTCCCAAATGACCCTATAAATTGTGCCATCAGTGGCAGTGCTGTAGACATGACTTCTCTGTTTCACACATTCATCCTTCCCATTCATCAGAGGGAAGGGAACCTTTTCCTGTATCTCTCAATAACTCTGCTGTAGATTATTAATTTATACATTGCTTTGAGGTGTGGTTTGTATAATCATAATTTGAATAAGCCACAATTAATTGGACCACAAACTATTTTAGATTATAAATCAAAGTTACGAGTTGCAATGGTGGGGTTTGTAAATCACATCAAATTAAAATCAAAGACACAATATGACCTCTGAACAGTATGAATCCTTAATAAGAAACTGGAAAATTAGCCTTCAGTATTTGACAGAAATTCTACAAAAAATGCTTCTCTGGTTATGTAGTACTTCATTAGCATTTATTTCTTAAAGATTATTCCCAGGAATCCCTGTAGAGTTGACTTCCCAAATGCAGGTTCTTTCCCTGACCATGCACTGTCATAAACAAGGCCACTCATATCTTACTCTGACATTACAATTGTGTCCACTATGAAGATGGATTCTGTTTGTATAATGTTGGGCGTGTTTAGCAGCCTCTCCATGACTCAGCCTCTGCTGTGTCTCGGATTCCTTCATTAAACAGAAGAGTCAGCAGCCCCAGATAATTTCCTCACCCTTGAATGACTTTTAGCAACTGCTCATGGGAAGACCCAGTCCAGTGGAAATATTCTGCAAAGGAACAACTCTGTACATCTACCCTCTCTGAGCCACAAAGTCAGCCTTCATTTGGCCCCAAGACTTGGGACTGGGTGTCTTCAGTTCAGTTTCTGCTATAAAGCATTTGAAAATCTGCAAAACTGACTAGAGCCACGGAAATGTTGATGTTCCCTTTTCTGGTGGATGACTAATCCTGGGAAATTGTGCTGAGCAGGCAAAACTATAATCACCAGTGAGCCAATTTCAACTGCAATAGAAAACACACCAGTTCATATTTCAAAGAATTCTTTATCAGGCTAACACTCTTGTCTCATGAAAAGTTCCTTACCTCTCAGAAAGTGCTATTTAAAGGGAGTCTTTATAAATGCTTCAATCTTGCTTGAAGCATTTATAAAGTTCCCTCATGAGTACAGTTTTCTGACTTTGTACCAGCTGCCTAGATTGCCTGGTTTTTAATAATGTTTCAAGGAAAGATTCAATTGGTGCCTCTTTATTGGATAAAACATTTTCAAAATAAGTCTACAGCAGAGTGCTTTTAAGCCTGGGTAAATTATATAAAATGGGGTAAAAGAGGTTTTCCTTTGGGTAACAACACAGGAACCCATTACCCAATCACAACAGGGACATTTAAATTGACTTAAGGTGTGTTACCTACATTGGGTAAAAAGACTTTCTGATCAGAGGTTTTGGGCCATGAGGGAAAAAGTTTATGAAGCACTGCTCTGCCATCTACAACTGCTTATGGCTTGCCTTGAATCCAACCAATTCAAGAAAAAAGATATAAAGGGTAAAGTTTTTTAGTCTCTCATATGAGACTGCTTGAAGAAACAAAATAGAAGAACTCCCTTCTCTCTAGCTCAGTGTTTCTCAATCTTGACAATTTTAAGGCATGTGGACTTCAACTCCCAGAATTCCACAGCCAGCATTGTTGGCTGTGGAATTCTGGGAGTTGAAGTCCACATGCCTTAAAATTGTCAAGGTTGAGAAACACTGCGTTTCAGTCCTTGTTTCTGTCATGCAGGCTTCCAGTATGCTGTGTCTCCACTTGAAGTGGTACAGTCCAAGAAAGCCTTTACCATCGTATTGCACTAATTATGTACTCTGCCCTTCTAGCTGATGGTACTACCAGCCCTTTTCCATTCTCTGGGGTGGGTGCACTCTGTACATACTCTTATCCTGGCCTCTTTCCAGTGTTGCTGTGCCAGCTTCCCATCAAAGAAAAGCATCCATTGTCTTCCACAGCTGCCCATTCATATTCATCCTTCTTCCTCTATCAATGGGCCATTGGAGGAACTTGCCCTTCAGGAAGCAGCTTAACCCTTCAAACCCCAGTATGTGTTCCCTACCAGTGTGAATAAAGCCTCTTTTGACACACAGAAGGTCTTGCTTAAGGGACTCATAGATCTTTTGTGGAAAAGATGACTGCCAAGAATGTAGCTGCAAAATGGCTACACTTCCTCTGTAGATCTTGAAAGCAACAGGCAGATCAATGAGCTTAGTCTAAACCAGTGGTTCTCAACCTTTTTAATGCCGCGACCCCAACCGGTCGTAAGTCGAGGACTAAACCGGTCGTAAGTCGAGGACTAAACCAGTCGTAAGTCGAGGACTACCCAACCGGTCGTAAGTCGAGGACTTTCCCTGCCCGGGAGCGCCGCGCATGCGTGGTTCTGCCCCCTGCGCCGGCCGAGGCATAGCTGGCAAGCGGCAGAGACGGAGCAGGCCAACCACCAGCTGGCCCAGCCCAAGGGAGGAAAGGCACCCGCCGGAAAAGGGGAAAAAAATGGCGGACAAAAAAAATGGCGGACAAAAAAAATGGCGGACAGCCTTGCTTGGCGACCCCCATGAAATGGTCGATCGACCCCAAATGGGGTCCCGACCCACAGGTTGAGAACCACTGGTCTAAACAAAACAGAATAGCAAGAGTACTAGCAATAGCACTTAGACTTATATACCGCTTCATGGTGCTTCACAAGTTTACAGAGTCAGCCTATTGCCCCCAACAATCTGGGTCCTCATTCTACGGACCTCGGAAAGAGGGAAGGCTGAGTCAACCTTGAGCCAGTCAGGATCAAACTCCTGGCAGTCAGCAGGGGTAGCCTGCAATATTGCATTCTAACCACAGCACCACCATGGCAGATGTCAAATCCTTGCTCCAATCTTAAACTGCATCAAGAATAAGAAAGCATCTGGATTTAGGCACAGCACTCAGCCAAAAAATAATAGAATAATGGAAATGATTTTGGACATCATCTAGTCCAGTGATGGCGAACCTTTTAGAGACCGAGTGGTCAAACCGCAACCCAAAACCCACTTATTTATCGCAAAGTGCCAGGGCCACATCAGCATTGTGGTGCCCTCAGTGGGGGCAGGGAGGCACCTCTGAGTGCTGCCTCTGGCACGCAAAAACCAGGGGGGCAAAAATGGGCCACCATGCTGCAAGGCGCAAAAACGGCTGCCACTGCACCATGGGGTGCAGATACAAGGCGCTGCATCACGCAAGAACGGGGCAGGGCTAGTATCACACAGGCACTAGCCCCACCCCATTTGCAGCACGTGCATGTAAAATGCTTCCCCCTCCCTTTTCTTCCAGTCCCCCAATCGACAATAGTTGTTGACCTCTGCTCTACCACTTCTACTCGAGCTTGCTAGTCGGCCGCTTTGCCCCCTTTGTGCTGGGTGGGGCTCCTGATCCCGGCAGTGGTGGCAGCCTGATGGACCTGCTGCTGGTGGCAGTGGCGCGTGTGGCAACAGAGAAGACTCTGCATGCCACCTCTAGCACGCGTGACATAGGTTCGCAACCACTGATCTAGTCTAACCCCTTGCACAATGCAGAATCTTCTACTTTGGACAGATGGCTATCCAGTCTCTGTTTGAAAACCTCTAGTGAAGGAAGTTGTAATAGAGTGGCTTATAAACCTTGTAAAATAAATATACTTCATGGGAGTAAACTATTCTTCCAGTTGACAGATCTTAATTTTTCTGGATACTTATAATGTTTCTCTTTTTATTGTTCTATTTTTATTATGTAAAGTGCCCAGAGTCAATTGAAGTCAGGCATTCTTTAAATCTATTAATAAATAAACAAACAAACCTGAATCTGTTCATCTAACCTGTTGATTCTGTTGTCTATGGAGATTCTCAGTCATCTGGTCATGGTTGTCCCAAAGGTGCTTTTTCAGAAGGCAACTGGGCTTTCTTGTTTTTCTTTGAAGAGGTTTTGCTTCTCATCCAAGAAGTTTCTTCATCTCTGACTAGATGGTGGGGAATGTTGATTCTGTTCCTACCTCTGGGTTACACAGAAGAAGTCTACTTCTTCCTCTATATGAAACCCTTTATAAAGTTGAAAACTGCTTTTATAACTCCCTTCAACTGTCTTCTTTTTTTTTTGCAGGTTAGATATATATTGAATTTGGTTTCCAGACTCTTCAACTTCTTGGTAGACTTGGTTCTTTTCCAGAACTCAGTTTGTTGAGTCCCTTTAAGACTGTGCTGCCTAGAACTGGACACTGTATTCTAAGAAGGTCCTGACTGAGATGGAGTAGAACATGCCTGAGTCCTCCTGCAGAATCAGGGCTGGAAATGAACTTCAAAGGAACAAGTTTCCTTTGGCTCTGCTGTAATATTTATTAGAGAGAACAGCTAAAAAGACAAGACAATAATTTCCATTACTTTTGCCTTCAAAGGAGAACTCTGCATACATTTAACTAAGCAGTGAATTTTTTATTTTCTTTCCCTACTCTTTGATGTAGAAGAAAAAAAGTTTGACTTTTCTGAGAAAGCAGACTGAGATTGCACCTGGACATTGTTTACATGGTGGCTACCATCCTGTTTCTTGGTGTGAGAAACTGGTGTCAAAGTGGGACTTTTGTAATCTGGAGTTTATACTCATGTTAATGCAGCTGTGCAGAAATGAATGAATAAATAAATATGCAGCTGTTTACAGATTCAGAATAAGAAAAAGTAAAGGTGGACGCATTCAATCACTGCTTTGTAACATCTCCTTTGACAAAAATAAGTTCTTCCAAACATTCTCCTATAGCCAGCTAGGAATGTTTTCATTTTATTTATTTTTATTTCTTTCTTGATTTATTTATATTATGCCCTTATTGACTTTTTTTTAACAAAAAATGTACTCCCCACTCTTTCTCGCAGAACTGTTCTAATTCTGAAATACTCTCGTTTTGCATGCTCTACATGTTTCATATTTTCAAAAATATGCAAATTTGGCGATTGTGATAGCCATTCTAAACCAGTGTCTTTTTTTTCCTGTAAGAAAAAATCACTTGGAAGAATGCTTAAAACTTTAGATTACTGAAATATCAAAACCCTTTTCTACAATTTTTGACAGAAATAAACAGAATTCTAATCAAAAGAGAAAAAGGTGCTAATGATCAAATTTGGAAAATGAAGTGCAATTTCTGCTGGATACCAATTGTGCAGTCCAGATTTTGCTTTTCAGGAGATCAATATGAAATGCATGGGTTTGTTGATATAGAGAAAGCATATGATAAAGCAAATAGGCTTAATTTATGGATTTTTTTTACCCAAGTATGGAACAGAAGATTGACTGCTAAATGTGAGGAGCACGGTATATAATGGAAGTAAAACATGTAAGAATAAATGGAATTTTTAGTAAATGGTTCAACATTGAGTAAGGAGAAAGATAAGGATGTGTGTTGTCTTCCTTTATGAAAAAAAATGTATAAGGAATACTTATGATAATGGTAGGTTGGCTAGGCTTGTGTGATGAATGTCCAATTGTAGAATGTTAAGAGAAATATGGTTCTGGAAAATAATGTTTCAACAACCAAAGTTGTTGTGCTTGATAGGCAAATAACGCAAATAGTTGTAAGTTGTATATGAATAATGAAAAACTAGAGCAAGTAGATGAACTTGCATACTGGATAGAATATTTGCTAAAGATGGGAAAGTGGATGGAGAAACTTTAAAGTGCTCAAACAGTATTTGGTCTATCGTGAGGAATATATGTTTCTCAGAGAAAGCAAAAATGGTTATCCTTAACAGCATGCTTCTATTTCCTCCGTTATATGGAAGAGAGAATTTGGGATGTTGAAAGAGACATAAAAGTAAATTGAAAGAAATGTGAATAGGATATTTAAGAAGCGTGTGACATAAAACAGGAAGAAATAGGGTCAGGAATGAATGGATGCTGATATCCAACCGGATGAGCTCATCTAAAAGAGAGGATTCATCCTCTCTGAATTGTCTTTCAATTTACTGAGCTTTTCTTTTAGACTATTTTCACATGGCACAATTATTACTCATGGTTAACTGAACATGCTTTTAACCCAGGTCAAGTGAGCTGGGTCTTGTGCTAGAAACAAAATAGTCCTATAAGCTAACCCAAAGCGAATGTAATTATTTTTATACTGCCAATGTTATATTCCCCTGGGAAAGAGGGTGGCAGTTAGGAAAATATTGTGAATTCAGGACATTATTATCTGAAAACCTGAAAGCTAGCTTTCCTGTTCGTCTTCTGAGCAAGAAAAAGAAGGAAGCTTTGACCTCCCAAAGTCAGATAAATTTGACCTCCCAAAGTCAGATAAATTAGACCCCAGAAACAAAAGGAGCCAGTTGTCTAAATTGTAACTGAATCCCTTTCCTTTGTAATAAAGTTAGGAGTGGGAGGCACTGTTATGCAGTGGTTCTCCTCCTTCCTCACCGACCGTACGCAGTCGGTATTGGCAGGGGGACAGAGGTCGACTCCTAGGCCCCTAACTTGTGGGGTGCCTCAGGGGTCGGTCCTCTCGCCCCTATTGTTCAATATTTATGTGAAGCCGCTGGGAGAGATCATTCGAGGCTTTGGGGTGGA
>NW_015386312.1:98557-106377 GCF_001527695.2 Protobothrops mucrosquamatus
GCGGGACTGACCTAGGGTGAATTTTAAATAGGGAATAATTTTTTAAAGATTTTAATAATGACACAGCCATAAATATATTTGGTTTTTAATTGGTTTTATAGGGGAAATGTTTTTTGTGTTGTTTTTTAACATGCTGTGAGCCGCCCTGAGTCCCGTGGGGAGAAGGGCGGCATAGAAGTTGGAAAATAAAATAAATAAAATAAAAAATAAATGTAATTAGAGAAACTCCATAAAAATCTTGCTTTTGGATGGATTTGGCTACCAAGCATTTGACAGCAGAAGAGGAACTGAGAAATATTATCTTGCTGATGCTACAGTGTTAAGATAGGTTATCTAGTCTATAACCAGAACAGAGTAATAATGACAATGATGATGATGATGATGATGACGACGACGACGACGACAACAACAACAACAACAACAACAACAACAACAATAATAATAATAATAATAATAATAATAATAATAATAATAATAAAGTTGGAAGAGACCTTGGAGGTCATTGAGTCCAACCCCCTGCTCAGGCAGGAAACCCTACACCATTTCGGACAGATGGCTGTCCAGTCTCTTCTTAAAAACTTCCAGTGTTGGAGCATTCACTGCTTCTAGAGGCAGGTTGTTCCATTGGTTAATTGTTCTGTCAGGAAGTTTCTCCTTAGTTCTAGGTTGCTTCTCTCCTTGATTAGTTTCCATCCATTGCTTCTTGTCTTGCCCTCAGGTGCTTTAGAGAATAGCTTGACTCCCTCTTCTTTGTGGCAACCCCTGAGATATTGGAACACTACTATCATGTCCCCCCTCGTCCTTCTCTTCGTTAAACTAGACATATCCAATTCCAGCAACCGTTCCTTATATGTTTTAGCCTCCAGTCCCCTAATCATCTTTGTTGCTCTTCTCTGTACTCTTTCCAGAGTCTCAGCATCTTTTTTTACATTGTGGTGACCAAAACTGGATGCAGTATTCCAAGTGTGGCCTTACCAAGGCATTGTAAAGTGGTATTAACACTTCACGTGATCTTGGTTCTATCCCTCTGTTAATGCAGCCTAGCACTGAGTTGGCTTTTTTGGCAGCTGCAGCACACTGCTGGCTCATATTTAAGTGGACAATCACTTAAATATCTCCAGGCCAAGCAAATCTTTACATTTTTATTATTTTATTATTAAGATTTCTATGCCACTCCATTGCACACTGGCTCTGAGTGTCTTAGCTCAAGAGCTAAGGAGCAGAGGACCTGAATTAGATCTGGATGGAAGACTACCAGCAAAGAATAGGGCCGTAGGCTTGTTGGGGAAGCCACAAAACATTGCTTGGATGAAAGCACTGGGAATTATTTTCATACTTGACAAGAAATACCGTGGCTGTGTTCATGAAGCCACTGGAAACAGAGCTCAGCTTGAAGACTGCAGTCTAAAGCAGTGGTTCTCAACCTTTTTAATGCCGCGACCCCCAACCGGTCGTAAGTCGAGGACTAAACCGGTCGTAAGTCAAGGACTAAACCAGTCGTAAGTCAAGGACTTTCCCTGCCCGGGAGCACCGCGCATGCGTGGTTCCGCCCCCTGCGCCGGCCGAGGCGTAGCTGGCAAGCGGCAGAGACAGAGCAGGCCGACCACCAGCTGGCCCAGCCCAAGGGAGGTAAGGCACCCGCCGGAAAAGGGGAAAAAAATGGCGGACAAAAAAAATGGCGGACAGCCTTGCTTGGCGACCCCCGTGAAATGGTCGATTGACCCCAAATGGGATCCCGACCCATAGGTTGAGAACCACTGGTCTAAAGGATGCAGAAGAGAGGAGCAGCTGAACTAGAAGACCTCCAAGGTCCCTCCCGACTCTGTTATTCTGTGTCATGGAGACAGGAATCCTATTTTTACACAGGAACTGGAGATAAGGAGACTACTATCCCACAACAGCAGATGATGGTCTATATGTAACAGGCCAAACCTGTGTTCAATGTGGGGGTTTGGGTGTTTTGTGCCTGTGAGTTCATCTTTCTTTTGCCAGTGTTAATACCATTTTTTTGGCAGTGTTTTCGGAAGTGGTTTGCCCTTGCCTTCTTCCTAGAGCTGAGAGTGCTGACTGACTCCAGGTCATCCTGCTAGCTTTGTGCCTAAATTGGGATTAGAAGTGAAGTTTCTACACTACTAGTCCAATGCCCTGACTACTAGACCAAACCAGCCATAACTCACAATTGGCTAGCTTCACCTAAAATGCTGAACCATAAAACATTGCAGACCAGAAGGGATGGGTTCACATGACTTCCTAAGCCACAATCTGGTATGTTTGTAACCTACTTTGTGCCATAAACACAGGCAGGCAAGAATAATCTGGAGCCAACATATACCTGATTTAGTCTATGGTCAGGTTCTCATTTCTCCCCCATTGCAGCCCCCCATACTGGGGCTTTAACATGCATCCTCCACCTGTTGGGTTTCAGTGCCATCTGCTGTTGGATCCTGTTGCCCACAGTCATATTTTTTTGAACTAGAGATCCTCCCTGCCAAGAGCTGAGAATTCCTGGTTCACACATGCATTTATAAGTTCATTTATCTCTAGATATACTGTAATGGGCAGAAGCAAGTCTTCTTCTTCCAGGAATTATATTTATTGTAACATCAAAGAGTTGCTTCTTGCCACTGGGGAAGATAGAATGACACTTCAACCCAGAGCTGTCAACATTGGCAACTTTAAGACTTGTGAACTTCAACTCCCATGATTCCTCAACCAGAATAGCTAGCTGGGGAATTCTGGAATTGAAGTCCAAGGCTGGGCACCTTTATTTTAGCCAATCTGATCTTATTCCAACTTTTTAGGCTTTAGTCTGTCTAGCAAATTTTGTTTAGTACACATTTTATGAATGGCCTCTAAAGCAGGACCATCACTAGCAACATCTTAGCTTATGAAGTGATTAAATTTTCTTACATATAAAGAAAGAAAGGTATTTTCCAAACAACATTTACAAATCTGTGTTTTTCCTTTTCTCTTTGCCACATATAGGTTTTGTTTGTACAATAGCCTAAATAAAAATTTGTTTTGCTTCTTTGGGTCTTAATCAGTTAAGTGAATCAAGATTGTGTGGTTGATTGACTTCCATTTATTAAGCAGTAAGTTGCATGAAACCTTCAAATTGTAAACCATTGTTAAATAAATCATGATTTAAAATGTTGTATAAACAGGGCCACAAATTTCTCCATGTCCTGCTGTGCTGCCTCATTGTGGCGAGGGGGTGTATCTGTTCCTGGGAGGGATGAGTGAAAACATGTTTATTTTGTTTATTCGTGATTCATTAACTACAATGAGTTCAGCTTACACAATAAAGTAAACCACAAATCATGCTTTCCAGAACACATTGGCTAAACTTAGAGGCTATGCAAACACAAAACATTATAACTTAATACAGTTCATAGACACTGTTACAGGAAGCTATTTCAAATATAAAATTAATATCCCATATCTGAAGGCACTTGGTTCAAAAATATTTCCCATAAATAAATCTCGCTCATAAAACTCTGCAACCTCTCTGCTTCAGAGGGCCTCTCTCTATTGTTTTCAAATCAGTGGCATGTATTTTAGAAGCTGCCCAAGGAGGTTGGTACTATTCAAGGCTGACATAGCAGATTTGTCCTGCCACAGTATTTTACTTTTCATCGGGGACTAGGTTTACATATCACTTTCAGCCAAAATGTAGCTTGCTTGGCTGTGTGAACCCAAAGCATTGTAGACTGTAAACTAAACTGATGGTTATATGTGTTTGTAAACCCTGATAACTGACTAAGCAAACAGAGCTAAAAGTTTTGAGTGAGAAGGTGTTTACCTTTTTCTCGCCATCTAGTTTTCCTGTCCTAACTTGCACTGTGGATTATGCTGAGAAACCTTATGGAACGGAAGGGTTGGGTCTAATCCTTCTTCCCTGATCCAGTCAGCAGACATTTCCTCCCAGTGCAGCAATTTAATGGATATAGCAGAAGGTTACCTCACAGACTGCTGTATAAACTCCCCCCCCCTTTTTTTTCACTGCTTGACCCCACATTCATATGCTGAGAATTTCCTTCAGCTCACAGTGCTTCTAAATCAATTACATGCTCCAGTTAAGCAGGACCTGGGGAAGTCTGGCTTTCCCTCCTAATGCCTACCACTGTACATAGCTTTTCATTTCTTCTTAATACTCTTCCCTTCCTATCTTTTCTGGAAGTGCAACGCTTGGACATTGTTTTAGATTTCTTTCCTTTTCTGGGTTCCGATGCTTACAGTATGTTCAGATTTAATATTTCCTTCCATCATTATGAAATGGGTAGGAGAGATCCTTTTCTTTCTGCTGACTCTACCAAAACTTTAAACTGGGCTCTTTTCAGTTCTAGTCATATTGATTATTATAGTACTTTATTTTCTGGTCTCTGTTGTAACCTTTCTCTCTCTGACTTTAATGGTTTTGTGCACTTAATTTTCTTCTTCCTTTGCACGACAGCCTGGCCATGTTGCTTCTATTGTTTTCTTAGTGTAGGACACTGAGGTTCTTCACCCAACATGGGTTAGATCAGTGGTTCTCAACCTGTGGGTCGGGACCCCATTTGGGGTCGATCGACCATTTCATGGGGGTCGCCAAGCAAGGCTGTCCGCCATTTTTTTTGTCTGCCATTTTTTTCCCCTTTTCTGGCGGGTGCCTTACCTCCCTTGGGCTGGGCCAGCTGGTGGTCGGCCTGCTCCGTCTCTGCCGCTTGCCAGCTACGCCTCGGCCGGCGCAGGGGGCGGAACCACGCATGCGCGGCGCTCCCGGGCAGGGAAAATCCTCGACTTACGACCGGTTGGGTAGTCCTCGACTTACGACTGATTTAGTCCTCGACTTACGACCGGTTTAGTCCTCGACTTACGACCGGTTGGGGTCGCGGCATTAAAAAGGTTGAGAACCACTGGGTTAGATGGAGGCTGAAGCACCCCTTCATTTGAAAATAGACCCTGAATCTTTCTGCCCTTTGTTTGCCTTTTCAGCTGGTCTTCTTTCTTCACATTTACCTGTAGGCTGCATTCACACAATATGTTAAATTTGATTACTGAGTCAACTGAATCAACCCTTTATGGTACAATATGTGGAATGATAAACTGAGCACCAGGCTGGACTTGTGTTGCTCATTAAGCCACAAAAATACTAGCCAAGAGTTAAGACTAAACAAATTTTATTTTACAAATGCAGTCATTAGGTTTATAACTAACCTTGTGAACCTGTGTGAATACAGTCTTTTCCTTCAGTGTGAACTACTTCTGCTCTTGCCTGCTTGCTAGATCCCATTTCATATATTTTCTTCATGTCTTTTCTCCATGTTAATGTTTCTCTACTTCCCTTTTTATCAGGATCTTATTTTTAATTTTGTTCCAGCATCTGATGAATCAACTTTTCTTTTTCTCCCTTTCATGATCTTGAGCAAAATAGACATCCCTAGCCTTGTACCCGATAGAAAGGTTGGCTATCTCCCCATGTCCAGTTCTGGCATGGAACTTTAAAAATATTAAACATATCTATTTTTAGACCCATCTAATGGCATCACTGGACTATGCCTGATCTCAAAAAACTAAACAGGATCAGGCTTGGTTGTATTGGAGAGTACTGGGAACTCCCAGGATGTAAACTAATCTGAGAAGGTGGAAGAACATCCTGGAAAAAAAATATATAAACCAGTGTTTCTCAACCTTGACAATTTTAAGGCATGTGGACTTCAACTCCCAGAATTCCACAGCCAGCATTGCTGGCTGTGGAATTCTGGGAGTTGAAGTCCACATGCCTTAAAATTGTCAAGGTTGAGAAACACTGATATAAACCATTTCCATAGTTGACATAAAAACAGCATGGATGTATCCAGTGCTTTTTTTGTTAAAAAAAAAAAAAAAGGTGCCGGAACTCACACACGTCACACAACCCGCCTTGCCTACCCTACAAGGTTCCATCCAAAAAAGGTGCCGGAACTCCGTTCTGGGCGTTCTATGACAAAAAAAGCCCTGGATGTATCCATAAGACCATCAGGAATCGAATTTGATTCAAGGGGATCTGTAGTTTTTATTGAGTTCTTAAATGTGAAGTTTTATTCTTCCCAAGTTGAAAATTGTACAGTATCTGCTCCTCTTCTGGTGGACAGAGAGACAGCACTTCAAGTTTCTTTTCTTTTCATTCCTTTTCTTTTTCATGCAAGTGCATAACACATGCCCATGGGATTATCTGAGAGTGAAAAACGTAGTAGCTTTGCTTTGTGGCTATTCTTGCGCCCTATCACCATTTCTAAAGTGACTAATGTTTGCTAAACATAGCTAGCAATGTCCAGGTTTGCACAACTCATGGACCTATGCTGGACTATATAAATCAGTGGTTCTCAACCTTTTTAATACCGCGACCCCCAACCAGTCGTAAGTCGAGGACTAAACCAGTCGTAAGTCGAGGACTAAACCGGTCGTAAGTCGAGGACTACCCAACCGGTCGTAAGTCGAGGACTTTCCCTGCCCGGGAGCACCGCACATGCGTGGTTCCGCCCCCTGCGCCGGCTGAGGCGTAGCTGGCAAGCAGCAGAGACGGAGCAGGCCGACCACCAGCTGGCCCAGCCCAAGGGAGGTAAGGCACCCGCCGGAAAAGGGGAAAAAATGGCGGACAGCCTTGCTTGGCGACCCCCATGAAATGATCGATCGACCCCAAATGGGGTCGCGACCCATAGGTTGAGAACCGCTGATCTAAATCAAGAACAAGGGGTGGCTACAAGCTAAGAACCTGAACTACAATCTGGATTTTCAATACAAATCCAATCCTCAGTGAACATGTCAGAATTGTTTGCTTGAATAGCAGATGATAGTCTTCTCTGCAAATGGGAATCACTGCTTTCTCCTACTGAAGAAGAGTATTTTCCAATATAGTTCAGATCAAATACGGTTTTCTTCTGTAGGAAAGGGCTTAATGGTTCAGTAGGCTGAATGAATACCGGAGATAGTTGTACATGTGGTAGGTTGTACCATTCTCCTTTCCCTTATTTCCCCTCAAGCGGTATGTTTTGATACTCCCATTATTAGAATGTTTATTGCTGAACTTCTAACATCAGAACCTGCTGGACTAGAACCAAGATCCATCTAATATAGCTTCCTCTGTCACATAGGAACCATTTAGTTGCTTGAGTCAATCTTACAAGGATGGATAGGAGGCTGGTAGCCAACTTTCAGAATTGCTTCTCAGCAATTGACATTTACGATATATTGCCTGTGATCAAAGAAAGAGCAAATATGAAGCTACCAAAATCTAGATGACCACTACACGGCAACAGAATCATGGCTTTTTGTAGCTCTTTGTTGCCATCTAATGGTCATCTGGTTTTGTGCAGTCCCAATCTGGTAGTGTGATGGAATGTGCACCTGGAGAAGCAGTAGAGGGGAATCTTGGCAGTGCAGAGCTTTCCCAATACATTCCAGAGAAAAATGCAAATTCAAAGACTGCAGAACCGTGAACTGGATGAGGATTGGGGAAAGAGGTTCAGGGTAGCCACATCCTAGAATCCCTTAGGCTTAGGATATATCTATTAGGGTACAGAGTTATAGCTTTAGTTTGACAAGATTCTGTCCATTAAGTATAAGCAAATAAAGGGTTAGATTTGATTGGATTTCATTGTGTTGTCTTTGGGCTCGGACAGCCAACAAGACTAGTAACTTCTCCATCCACCTGCAAATGCAAAAACATATGATTAACACTGCAGATATGACCCTCTTTCATTTGGCCATGCATTTGTTTATGGCATATGAGGTGGGGGTGGTGAAGCTGTTGCTGAGAAGCCTCTGCTAAAATTAGGTAGTGCAAAGCTAGCAGATCTGCC
>NW_015386312.1:106477-124705 GCF_001527695.2 Protobothrops mucrosquamatus
TCGATTTTCTTCTATGTAACATTTCTTTATGAATTTACAATACTAAAAGCACATTATGAATCAACTGATTAAACATTTCTCATTCTGAAGTACACTTTATTGTTGAAGTTAAAGAGCAAATTCAAAAGTTCAATAATTTCAATCTTCTAACAGTACTATGAAGAATTAAGGTATTGTGTGTTCCAGTTGCAGATCACTAATGTTTATCCCATAATGGGAATGAAATTTTCTCTGAGATTTGCTAATACATTTGCCTCTCAATCACATCTGAGTATTTGCTTACAAAAGTGTCAACGACCCTTTTAAATTATTTTGTAAATAAGATATTCTTTTATCAAGTTGGTAACTTTAAAACCCAGATATCAGGCACTAATGGGTTAGTTTCTTTATACAAAAGTTCTACATATGGTCACTGAAGCAATAATCAAGCCATATTTTTTGCTCAAATTCACATATGTATTTAAATGCTTCCTCCCTGCACAAATGTATATTTGTCTTTTGGTCAGCCGCCTTATTACTATGCCTTCCACTGTAGCTTTCTTGTGCCTTTGTGCATAACCAAGCCGACCAATAAATTGCACAAACCTTTATTAAAGTCAACAGTATTGATTGTGAGAGAATGGAAGTAACATTATTTAGAAAAGACATAACATATCATTAGAGTTAACATCATCTTGTTAGCTTGAAGTCATTCATACTTTAGGAAAAATACTGTTTCCTTTTCTATGACAGAGCAAGAGAGACAAATAATTTCTAAATGGAACCATTCAGAAATAAATTCAAACACAATTAGGATGCAAGGGGGAAGAGAGATGGTACATCTAGAGTGATTATGGTTCTATAAACAATGGTATAAGTTGTGTTCCAAGTACAGCGCACATGCCAGAAATACATGACACTTGAGTAGTCACGTAGGCCTTATTTGCTAGTCATTTGCTGGGCTGGGCAGGTATAGTCTAGAAGGAAGTGATTTTAAAGTGCCAATACCGCACACAAAAAGTTCACTGGGGGCACAAGGCAAGCCTTTCCCCTTATTCATAAGAATTAAGACAATACTTATCACCATACAGTTTGATATTACTTCCAATAAGTACAATATTTATTAAACATTTCTTCAGTTTGTTACATTTTGTGCAACAAATTACAAGAGTCTGCAGCCACAAATTATATGCAGAGTATGAAGAAAAATCAGCATCTGCGATCCAAAGAACTATTATGGGACTGCAACTTCCTTTTGAATGGCAATCCCCCTCCCCTTTGTGAAATGCCCTGCTGTTTCAAAGGGGGTTGCCAAGGGAGGTGCCTGCTCAAGAGTCCAAACCTGCTTTGGCTGCACACTGCTATTTAATGCTGATCCCAGGTAGTGTTTTCTTTCCATTTTCTTAGAGCTCTACATGGAACTATCAAATTTGATTTTACACAGAATGCCTTATGAACTTTATGCGTGGAAAAGTGACAGCCACCATTGGGCTGTTGAATACAAAAAAAAAGACTAAACTTCATCTTCAGAAGCCTAAACCCAACATCTAAACATGCCAATATGATCTGAACAAAATAATGTTCAAACTTTAGCCAAGCACAGGAAACAACCTGGTATAAGAAAAAGTAACAAAAGATTACACACATTTATAAACCAGCACACAAAAGGTTTAACACATTTCTGAAAATGAAGTTAGCTTTATTGAGACGGGGGAATAAAAAAGTCAGTATTGACCGTTTACAATCTCTGACCTTTGTGAAGACGTTAAGATTCTGTTGTAGTGCAGCTACATACAGTACAATTCAGGCATTTTTCAGTTGGGTTCAGATTTCAAATTCATTGTTGAGAAAGAGTTGGGAAGGAAAGTTTTAACAGCAGCCTCCGCTGGACTGCTTGACTGGAGTGCTCTGAATTCTAACGTTGGATTTCTCTGCGCCACCTGATGTTGCTCCAGGACCCATTCGTTTTTTGATCTCAGCAGCCATGGTCATGAAAGATTGTTCTACATTGGTTGCATTTTTTGCACTGGTTTCCAAAAATGGAATCCCAAGAGAATCTGCAAATTCCTGTAGAATGAAGACATCGCTATTAGTTCTGTTATCCAGATTTGGAAAAGAAGAGGAAGCATCAGAAGGACTCTGACATATCCTCACATAGATTTAACTATTATTAGGTTTTTTTTTCATACAGCCTTCCTTTCAGAAATTCAGGGTAGCATACTCAGTCCTCATCTTCCAGGTTTATGATCACAACCTTGTGAAGGCGGCTAAGTGACTGGCCCAAATTCAACCAATGAAGTTCCGCTAGTAAATACAGACTTGAATGTGGACTTCCCTAATCAAATATCTTAACCCCTACACCACACTCATTCTCAGCATTATACACCTCCTAGTTTATAATGATTGCAATGGATTCAACCATACTTTTTTGAAGATTAAAGTTGTTTAAAAGATAGGCATACCTTTGCTGTTGTATAATCTACGACTTTCTTTGTGGTCAGATCGCACTTGTTTCCTACCAACAACTTGTTAACATTTTCACTGGCATAACGATCTATTTCTTGAAGCCACTGTTTTACATTATTGAAAGACTCCTAAAAGATAAAAGAATATATTAAATCTAAGCTCAGCCATTTAACATAGTGTGTTTGGATTCTAAGACAAATCCCAATGCATTTTAAACATAATCCCAATAGTGTCCGCCTTTCTCCTTTGCTTTACAAATTAGGAGTTTCTGGTATTGTAAAAAGTGATGGCTATTGCTGGTCTATGACCGTAATAAAGTTTATTATTATTATTAGGAGTTTCTGGCTTGAATTAAGAAAGATTTTCTCTGTGCCTCAAGACTCTTCTTTTATGCAAAGACACATCATAATTTGTGGAAGCATCAGGGACGGGGTGGTGAGATGACTTAAAATGCAGCAAGACATCTTACAAGGAGAACTAAGACTTCAAAGTGAGAGGATGTACAGTCACCACTGAATTCAATCATCCCTTCATCTAATTGCTGTTATATACAAAGTTACACTTCCCTATGACAAGCTCATGCAATTCCTTCAAATGCCCAACTAACAAACACTTACCTGATCTGTAACATCATACACAACTATGATGCCATGAGCTCCTCTGTAGTAACTAGAAGTAATTGTTCGAAATCTCTCTTGTCCTGCTGTGTCCCACTATGAAAACAAACAAAAAAAAATGTTGAAAAGTGCTTAGAAGACTGCACCCATTCTGATCTGATAACCGGGCAGATTAAAAAAAAAACTGGTAATACTACTAGTCAACTAACTATTCTGAAATACCTACCGCAGATCAGATGAAATAAAATAACTGAAACAATGAAACAGAATCCATTTCACTGAAATCAACTATAAAATGCTGTTGGGGATTTAATGTTAAGCTCATGGCATTACCAGGAGGCACCAGTGAAAAGTCCTTTCTTGCCATCTCTTTTAAACCTTTAAATAGAAACCCCATTCTGATGTTTCAGGGCAAGCATTCCACACAATTCTTATTTCTGAATTAGCTGGTTAGCCATCTGCACTTTGAATTCTGCCTTATTACTGTACCTCCACGGAGGCTCTGTTGGATCTAGGTTTCATTTGTCAACAAATGGGATTTTTTTGTTCATGGCAGGCGTTATCTGGATATGCCCTCAAACAATAGGAGCCTTTTGGTAAATTTGCCACAAAGTACCTTCAAGCTACAAAACGCTGAGCAACTCTTGTTATATATGCTTAATGTATAAAACTATTCAGTTTTGCTGCTGCTCGTCAGAATTTGGAACTGGTCACAATGCAGATTTGCTTATGGCATCACTACCCTATGAAGCTTACAATGCCCTAGATCAGTGATGTCGAACCTTTTAGAGGCCGAGTGCCCAAACTGCAACCCAAAACCCACTTATGCATCGTCGAGTGCCAGGCAGGTGTGGCCCATTGGGTGGGTGTGGCCAATTGGGTGGGTGTGGCCAATTGGGTGGGCATGGCTGCCGTGGTAACGGCACACTGGGTGGGACTAAAAAGTTTAATCAATCAATTCCAACTTTGCAAGAACTTTTTTTTTCCCATGAGAAGTTGAAATTGACTGATTGAACCTTTTTTTTTTTTTTGCACATGGCGGCGGAGGCCTAAAGCGAAAAGGTTTTATAAAACCCAGCTGAAGGCCTAGGACTGGGGCGACGATGCGCGTACCCACAGAGAGGGCTCTGAGTGCCGCCTCTGGCACCCGTGCCATAGGTTCGCCATCACTGCCCTAGATAGCACACCCTTTCGAGATTTACCAATGGACAATACTTACTATCTGAAGCTTGATAGTTTTGCCATCTAGCTCTATAGTTCTGATTTTGAAGTCCACCCCAATTGTGCTGATATAACTTTCTGTATATGTGTCATCCTAGGAAGAGGAAACATTTTTAGAATCATTAGCAATACTGCATTCCAAAGCACCACCACCACAGAAAGGAAAAACCTGTCTTAGAATAAACAAATACTTGATTAAAATTCCAACGGAAGCCATGATGGATAAATTTGCTAGGATTTTAGCAAAGAATGAGTAGCTTCTAGTTGAGACTGCTCAGATGATGATGGGATGGTTCAGTGAACATTATCAGATTGCCATTAATTGATCGTACAGGTAGTCCTTGAATTATGATCACTTGGAACTGGAATTTCCATCATAAGTTATGACTGTAAATTGAATCACACCTGATTTTATGACAACTTTTACAGTGGTGGTTATGCAAAACATTCAATTGTTAAACAAATATAGCTTCCCCAATGGGTATTTTGCCAGAAATTGGCAAAAAAGGGCACATGACCACATGACGCTGCAATCGATGATAAAGATGGTTGCCAAAAATCCGAGTTGCAATCACATGACCATAGGGGTGATGTAATGGCTCTAAGTGTGAGTATACTTTTCTGTAAGTCACTTTTCCAAGGCCATCATAACTTTGAAACATCGTTAAATGAAGAGCCATAAATTAAAGACTACTATCGTAGAAGTCAATTTTGAAGCCAAAGAAAGAAGAAATTAGAGCTGCTTTCTCTGGATTGTTGAGAGAGTAACTTACTTTAAACTAATGATTAATACAATCAAGCCATTTATATGTTTAGTGTACCACACAAACATCACCAATTATAGGATTAGATCGTATAGTTTGCACTTACTACAGGTAGTTCTCAACCTACAACCACAATTTGAGTCCAAAATTTCTGTTGCTCAGCGAGACAGTTGTTAAATGAGTTTTGCTACATTTTATGACTCCTTGCCACAGTAGTGAAAAACTGCAGTTGTTAACTTGGTAATAGTGAATATGGCTTCCCCATTGACTTTGCTTGCCAGAAGGTCGCAAAAGCTGATCACGTGACCCCAGGACACTGCAACCGTCATAAATATGAACCAGTTGCCAAGTGCCTGAATTCTGATCACATGATGCTGCAACAGTTGTAAGTGTGAAAAACAGTCATAAGTCACTATTTTCAGTGCTGTTGTAACTTTGAACGATCACTAAATGAATGGTTGTAAGTTGAGGACTACATATGCAGTGAAGGAAAAAATTATTTGATCTCCTGCTGATTTTGTACATTTACCCACTGACAAAAGAAATGATCAGTCTATACTTTTAATGGTAGGTTTATTTTAACAGTGAGAGACAGAATAACGAAAAAAATCCAAAAAACGCATTTCAAAAAAGTTATAAATTGATTTGCATTTTAATGAGTGAAATAAGTATTTGATTCCCTATCAATCAGCAAGATTTCTGGCTCCCAGGTGTCAGAAAGAGAGTGCTCCTATTTTCAGCTTGTTACCTGCATAAAAGACACCTGTCCACAGAAGCAATCAATCAATCAGATTCCAAACTCTCCACCATGGCCAAGACCAAAGAGCTGTGCAAGGATGTCAGGGACAAGATTGTAGACCTACAAAAGGCTGTAATGGGCTACAAGACTATCGTCAAGCATCTTGGTGAGAAGGTGACAACAGTTGCTGTGATTATTTGCAAATGGAAAAAGCAAAAAATAACTGTCAATCTCCCTAAGTCTGGGGCTCCATGCAAGATCTCACCTCGTGGAGTTTCAATGATCATGAGAACAGTGAAGAAACAGCCCAGAACTACATGGGAGGATCTTGTCAATGATCTTAAGGCAGCTGGGAGCTGCCAAACGTCAGCCTTGACACCTTAATGACTTGACTTGGAGAGGATCTGCAAAGAGGAGTGGGACAAAATCCCTCCTGAAATGTGTGCAAACCTGGTGGCCAACTACAAGAAACATCTGGCCTCTCTGATTGCCAACAAGGGTTTTGCCACCAAGTACTAAGTCATGTTTTGTGAAGGGGTCAAATACTTATTTCATGCATTAAAATGCAAATCAATTTATACCTTTTTTGAAATGTGTTTTTCTGGATTTTGTTGTTATAATAAACCTACCATTAAAATTATAGACTGATAATTTCTTTGTCAGTGGGCAAACGTACAAAATCAGCAGGGAATCAAATAATTTTTTCCCTCACTATAGACCGACCTGGAAGTACATGTAATGATTCAATAATTCACACTGTAGTGAAAGACAGAGCATGAAATGCAGGATTTATTTCTTAATTACTGTTAGTCTGGCTGAGCATACAAACTGGCCTCACATAATTACATGACAAGCAAAATTCAATACCCCCAAATTTAGCCATGTATCCAACTTAAGAACTCGGGACTTTTTTATGTGCTTAAGGGCTTTTAGTTTTGTAAAGGATTAGCTCCATGTCTTTATGAATGCATCCACAAGATTAGCATTTCTTCTAACTTTTCTTGCAAACTGAAATTTTATTTTACAATTTACTTAGCAAGTATAAACATTATGGAGGCTAAAACACCTAGATATTAATACCATTTGTTATTATAATCCAAAGATGAAAACGCAAGACAACTTACTGCAAACCTAAGTAGCAGGCAAGATTTTCCAACACCAGAATCTCCAATAAGGAGTAGCTTGAATAAATAATCACTGCAAAGAGAAAAACCACAATTATATGTACAATACTGTGATGGATTAAACCTATTTATTCATACTATTTTGTTTTATCTTTATTAAAATTGACAAGTTCAATCTTCCTGTCAATATATGCTAGGAATTATATAAATGGATTTTATACCGAAACCAAATTTAAATCTAAATTCTGTGGCTATCTGAAAACTAAATTATGATGAAAATGTTAGAGATCTTCAGTTTTGTTATCTTTCTAGATCAATTGGTCAATATAGTAATTGGAACATTTTGATGCGAGAATTCTGGTGCTAAGAAATAACTACTCTACCAGCCATTACTGGACTTTTTTGCAGTCTGTCTTGAATAAGGGATTTGGAGAGAAACAATTTTTACTAAAATTCATTCCAGAGAAGATGGAACTACTTTTGATAGTCAGCTCATGTGTGGGATTGTTTAAACAATACACTTAGCAGCGAAAAGGCAAACAAATCAGCCTAGGGTTATTGTAAATATATTCTTATCCCTTGTTTCCTTCTCTGCTAATACTGGTATTAACAGTATTACCACTGTCATAAACAGTTTGGCAACAGAGTACAGTATACATGGCACTTCTTTGGAATCAGTTTAGAACTTAAGTTGGTCTAAGATAAAGCTCCCAGATTGCTGACTGGGACAGACAGAATATCTTGCCTGCATTACATAACTTCCACTGGCTTTCATTTGTTTCCAAATAGCATTCTTAAGTAGCATTTTGGTCTTTTGTGGTAAATCAAGCATACAATTAGCCTAACATCAAGATTATCCTCCAAGACCCTTCTCCAGATCCCCTGGCATCTGAATAGAGAAGTCACCAATAGTGAAAGAAAGGACTTTAAATTGAACGACCTTATATTTGCATTTCACTACAAGAAAGGAAAGTTCTGACATAAAATATAATGAAATAATTTTCAGAAACAATTTTTGTATTTTGTATCTGTATTCAAATTTAAGCAGTCTTAATACTAGTAATTAATTCTGAGATTTTAAACTTACAGAACAACATAATTAATCTGTCATAACTATATGCTCTCACAGGAAATTAATTTTAAAGTACTTGAAACAAGTGGATGAAATTCTTTTATACGATTTTCTCAATCCAAATAGACTGTTAAAATATTCAAATTAAAAATCATCAATATTTACTACCAATCAATATTTTCCCACTCTCTTTGACTGGTTCAATATTCTGCTGTTTACTCATGTGTTCCTATCTATCACCATAGATCACAGGTCGGCAACCCGCGGCTCCGTAGCCGCATGTGGCTCTTTGAGCCTTCCCCTGCGGCTCCCAGCCTCCTCTGCCATTAGCAGAGAGAGACAGAGACAGAGAGAGGCACTTGCCCCCCACCTCTCTCTGTGTGTGTGTGTGTGTAAAAAAGAGAGTGGACTCATGGTGTTCTCCGAGGAGCTGAAAAGCTTATTGGGCGGGGCTCCTCCTATTGCTCTGGAGGAAGCAGGAAGCAGGAAGCAGGAAGGGCAAGAGAGAGCTAGCTAGCCCAGCTATGCTGACTCAGGAATTCTGGGAGTTGAAGTCCATGAGTCATAAAAGAGCCAAGTTGCCTACCCCTGAGCTTGTTGGAGAACAGCTTGAAGCCAGCTTGCCAGGTGAGCAGAAGATCAGAGAGAGGGAGGGAGGGAGAGAGAGAGAGAGAGAGAGAGAGGAAAGAGAGACAGAGAGAGACACAGAGACCTTTTTGATATTTAATTTTTTTTATTTTTTACCTTTATGATATCAAAAGGGTTTTGCGGCTCCCACTGTTTTGTTTTCAGTGGGAAACAGGTCCAAGTGACTCTGAGTGTTTTGGGTTGCCTACCCCTGCCATAGATAGACCAAAGATATCATACAAATACCACTAAAGTAGACAAATCTTCATGTGTTTTGGTGTAACAATCACAGTAAGGAGCTATGAGTGAGACACCTAAAGATTGTGGAAAGAAAAGTATCAACTATGCTAAGACTTTCAAGTCCCTATAATTGCCTGACAAGCACAGAAAATAAATCATGGACAACTTTATGGAAAACCCTTTCTAAATACATGGTTTAAAGTTCTCAGTGGGATTGGTTTCAGACTAAAGTTCAAGAACCTAGAACAGCAAAGAGATTCACATGGAATTCTGTACTGTACTCTTTTTGATTATGCTGGAAGTAATGTAAGTCCAGTGTATTCTATTAAATGAAATCTTCAGGTCACTTATGATCATCAATACTATTTATTCAATTTGTAAAGGTACCCATGTCAGCAACAGATTCTGTACTGCAAATAATCTTAAAATTAAAAAAATCCCATCATAAATATAAAAATTAAAATACACAGCAGTTGATGAATATTAGCAATGCATTTTTGAAATAAAACCATTTCTTTTCATTCTTTTTAGTTCTAAAAGGGTATGTTGTTTAAATATTTGAGTTTGAAAAAATTATAAAGTTGGACATCTACTGCAACACCAAGACTTCCTTAGAACAATTAAGTTGTCTAGCATTTGATCTTGCAGCCTGACTCGCTTTACAAATGTAATATTTTAACAGCCTGCATATCAATATCTAATAGAATAACTGCTTCAGAAAACAATTAATTCTTCAAATGCACAAGACATTTATCAAAACTGATTTTTAAATAAGACGTAGAATCTAAGACAAAGTAGATAAAATGTTTTTCATACATAAATTAAAATGCCATAGCTCCCTATGTACAGTTATTTATTTATAAAACCTATAGTGTGTCCATCTTACTGCAAAGGTAACTCTTACAGAAAAATCCCAAGGATAAAAAACTCATATTTTAAGATTATTTTCTGATAGACATTTCTGACAGATGAGCCTATGTTTCTATTGGTGAATAAATGCCTTAGTTGTTTCATGCCTATATTACTGCAATAATTTTCTGCCAGGAACTGTATCTCAATACAAGGTAATGTTTTTCAAGATGTTCTGAACCTTTCATGCTACTCTAATTTTCTTTATACAGTAGAGGGTTTTTCCATTAACTCCTTATTCAAGTCATAGCCAAGTTAAATTACAAGTAGTCCTCAACTTACTTTTATTTAGTGACTATTCAAAGTTACAACAGCACTAAAAAGGTGACTTAAGACCATTTTCCACACTTACGGCTGTTGCAGCCTCCCTGTGGTCATATGATCGAATTTTAGATGCTTGGCAACTGTAATTCTAGTACTGTAACCTATAATGGGATCTGACTTTCATCTGCATTCTATTATTAATTAGATTTGCATCATACAAACTTTAAAAACAGTATTATACAAACTTTAAAATCACTGTTTTTGTTAGAGAAATAATGTGAAGATTACCTTAATTGTGGCATCTCCTTTAGCAGCAAATACCTCATCCAAATGTCTTCTGTATGTATTGATCAATCCTACTTGAAGCCTATTTTTTTTTACAAAGTGCTTCAACTTGGATATTTCGGAGCCATCTTGCATGCTAATTACTTCAGGTCATGCCATAACATTTCAATAGATTTAAATTCAGGCCTTAGATTTCAAAAATGTGAACTTTTTTCTACTTCAGTGAATCTGCTGTACATGTATGCCCAGGAGCACTGTTGTACTGCATCACTCGCATTCAACTCAGGGCTGGCTAAACTGAAGTTCTTTAGAATTTACTGGTCCAAATCAGAATCTATTGCTCCGTGATCATTTGCAAGCCATTGGATTTCTAAGGCTTCAACGATTTCAAACAATGCCATGTTTCACTGATGGGATTAAGATTCTTTTGTTGGAATAGAGAATTCTGATTTCTCATCAACACCACAATGTTCCATATTTGTCTTGCCTACCCACCCAACATTGTTCCAGTCTGCCATATGTGGTCTTTGGCAAACTGGAAAAAGGTGGCAATGTGCTTTCTGGAAAGCAAAGACTTCTCTTTAGTATTTTCCTTGGGAGGATTCATCAGTCAGTGCAACATGATATGTAAGCCCTTGCAACCTCAGAGTATTGTGTACTTTATTGTTGTAATGGCGTTTTTTTCTGAACAACTACATATGGGAAGAGGGTAACAATGTTATTGTATTTCTCCATTTGTATACTATGTGTCTAACCAGAGCATGATGAAGAGCAAACTGCTCACAAAAGTTTTCATAGTCCTCTCCAGTTTCCTGAACACTGATAATCCTTTTCAGAGTTTAAAGAGATCTCATCTGATTAGGGCAAGATTCAATTCCATTAATTGTGTCCTGAAAAGCAGACACAATGTAGCAATCAACTTGTCTGTGGTTTTTTTTTTTTTTTTTAAAGAGAAGGACCTCCTCAAAGTTACATGTGAAAGTTACATGTGATTATCATCGTTTGGATCATCTAACTCACTGTAACCCATTAAGAGAATGGTGGCTCAGTATTCAATAAAGACATGACACAGTGTATTGTTTTGTGTTTTGTTTAACCTGATGAAACTCCAGTTACACTGTAAATCAAGTATATCAGGATTATGAATAATTCTAAAGGGTTTACAAACGTTCACTATGATATTTGTTTTAGCAGCAATACAGCAGTAATTTGCCATTGCCTTCTTCCAGGACGTTTTTTCAATTTTCCAATCTAGCCTACATCCTTGGTATACTTTGTAAATTGCCAATCCAGGTTCTAATCAGATGAGCCGATTCTGCTTAGTTTCCAAAACCAGGCTATGTCAGGCAGATATCTTGGCTAAAATGCATCCTTAACCAAAGTTTTTATCTGAATTACTTTTCAACACTTTACCTATATGAAAGAGATACATATTTTACATTTTACTTCACTACTGCAAAATAAAATGGTTAACATTTTTAATTAATACAACTTATCACTACTTCATAAAGTAAATCAATGAAAACTTGCTTCAGGTGTGAACTACAGGTTGATTTTAATAATTACAACTGCATTCTAGTACTTTTCTGAACTGTAAATAACTGAAGCATTAAATCAAATGTTCTGCTCTTTAAGTAAACAGAAGCATTAACTTTAAAAGTGTTAACATTAAAAGTGTTTGCAGGCTTATCAGTAAAATTGAAAATAATTATGGAGCCTTGGTTTGATTGCTATGCACTGAATTCAGGATCATCAAATGTTGTATTTCAGAAGGAATGCAATCCAATCTAGAAATGGTTGCACATCTCCCACAAATTGGTTTCTCCTACAGTACCTATACCAGTAGTATCTGTGCATTTTTTATTTGAATTTAATTTCATATTCACCTCAATCTCTCACATTCATGAGTTTAAAGCAATATTCTAATCCAAACCTGTAAAAAATATTTCCCAAAAGTTTCATATGGATATTCAAAGTACTGAGGGGCAAGATGGAATCCTCAAAAGCCAGTGAGGCAGCACTATTGCCAGCAGTATCACCTCTTGGTCTATCCTTCAGAAATATCACAGTCATGCCAACATTAATCTGATTCCAATCTGATAGATAAGAAAATGCTCCCTATATTTATCATGGATTAGAATCCTATTAAAAAGTCATCCCCATATACCTTTGATGTTGTTCAATATTTCATTTGGGAATTTGCAGAAAATTATTAAATTTTCACAGTTTAAATGTACAGAATCCTACATAACTAAGAAAGCTATAGTTTCAATTTAAGTTACACTACAGATATGACATTTGTTTTGGATGTTAAAAACAAACACACACTTAATCTTCAGGCCCTTGCTCTCACCACGTGCAACTTTAACTTATGATAAAATTAGACTTGCTGTTCCAAAGTGTCATTGCTAATGTTGCCTGGAAACGGTAGAACAAATTTGATGATACTCAGCATTTAAGCTGTAGAACTCAGAGGGTGAGTGAGGGTGGATGATGAGAAAAGTTTCTGAGCAATCAAAAGTGCTTAATAAGAAAAAAAAATCAGCATTAATAATTTGTTGTTGCTTCCACATTTCAGTTTTCATTTCTTAGAAGTATTTCACTGCAATGCAGCAGCATTGCAAAATCAACCTAAGCCCAGAAAGCATTCTGTAAGAATCATGTGGCAAACACATGACCCTCAGCTAAAATGAACATCCACAGTAATCAGTCAATAGCAACTGGTCAGAAAGGGTGAATCAGCTACAAAGAGATCAAATGGTAAAGATTACTTTATCAGTTGTAAAGTAACACTGTTGAATGTTCACACACCATAGACTTAAACAAGAAATACCAAGTATTTTGCAGGGGGGGGGAGGAGAAACATCTTTGCAACCTATTACATAAGCAATCAGTTCTCAGTATAAAAGAACCAAATGTCGTTAACTTTTTATAACATCTCATAAAATCTTCTCACCTCCATTCTGTGACATCTGCTACCGAATTGTCACAATATATCCCTACAGACAACATTAGAGATTCTTTTCAGTTTCTCAGTAAACTTTGAAGACAAACTTCACAAATAGTAGCTGTTCAAAACAAATTACAGTATAGGCTTTCAGGCTAGACATTCCTGGTTTAAGTTTTTGGCTTTTCTTACACTAGGAGTGCATTTCCTCAAAGTCATTCTTTTTACACTTTGCACAAAGTACTCATTTACACTTCTATTAAGGCGGCCTCAAAACTGTAGCTGCCTTAATTGTGGTTGCCATACACTAAGTCCAACATTCAGAATACTATATCCCTACTTTTGTTATTGTTGCACTATGGAAAATTAATTATATATAAATTCACATGAGTTATTTTCCGAACTTTTGCAGCCAAATTATCCTTCAATATAAATTATTCAAAGAGTAGTGCTTTGAAGTACCAATGCTGCCAAGCTGAAAAGAACAACTAAAGATAAAGCAGGGATAGAAACAAGCTACATACATGTGAAGAGGAAAAGAAGTCCAGAGTTATGCTGTATTTTAAGTGTAAAGAAATGAACAAGAACAGGAATGGCTAGAGATACAGATGAAAAGATAAATTTATTTATAAAGCAAAGATAAAGGTGAGAATACTGATAAAGACAGAATGTAATATACAGGGGCAGATAATTGACAACCTTAAATCCCTTTGTAAATGCTTCTAGTCCTGATTGTTGAACCTCAATTCACTGCCATTAATTGTGGGGAACAGATGAGAACTAAGCTCTATACAGCAGGGCTTTTCAACCAGTGGTACAGGTACCACCTGTGGTACATTGGCACCTGGCAGGTGGTACGCAACCATCCTAGAAAAGTGGTAGCGGGGGAGGGGAATGAGAGTGCCGCCGGGTGGGCAGGCAGGTGTCTTGCTTGGCTGTGCCTTGGGGGCGCTTTTTTCAGTGCCATTGTAACTTCGAACAGTCGCTAAACGAACTGTTGTAAGTTGAGGACTACCTGTACTTTATCACTTTTTTCCTTTTTTTTTTTTGGTCAAGTTTTTGACACCTTGCTAGGCCACTGGTGGTACTCGGATATTGCCATATCCTAAAAGTGGTACAATGGGTGAAAAGGTTGAAAAGCCCTGCTCTACAGTAGTCATATATTAGTTAAAATTGAAAGACAACTTAAATTTCCAAAAGGCCGCTGTCTACCCGTTTTTCCTAAATATTAAATATAGCTTTTAGTCAAGGCTGCTCACTAAGCATACTAGAAAAAAGGTGCAACATATGTAACGAGTACAGGACAACCATTAGTGAAAGACATCTAAGGAAATCTATAGCCAATGGAGAGCATATGTATGCATGTTAAGTGGTCACCGATTAAGACAAGGTGAATTGAACAACATTAAAAAAAAAATCAAGACTGAGGTCTACTTGATATAGTATGGTGTTCCAAGTGTCACAATCATCGTTTAGTAAATGACCTTGGATCATCTTCCAGTACATCCATCCTCATAGTTGGGAGAATTAAATGAAAAGGAAAAAAACTGTACATTTCCCTAAATTCCTTCTTGAAACTACACTTTCCCCCTTCACTTAACCTAAGATACTTCCATTAACTAAAGTTCCCCCGATGTTTTTTTTTTTCCCCCGCACACCATTTCCCCACTATAAGCTTTAACAACAGGAAGTTGGGATCTTGATCCCGGATTGCTTACCTAAATCATGGAGAAGAGTAGATGGGAATCTACAGTCACTCTCGGACAGCAACTAAGGACAGACTAAGATCTACAAGTTTCCCCTTTGTGCTACCGAATATACCAAATAACGAACCAACTTCCTTAGCTATCAGAAGGGCTGGGACACCCAATGCTTTGAGTTATTCTTAGAGGATTATTTACATCTTACAACAGGATTCACAGAAAAGCTTCAGGCAACCCTATCTTTCAAAGGGGGGGGGGGTTAAATCTCAGAATGTTCTTTGAAAAGCATTAAAGCCAAAGCCACCATTCTGTTTACTTGCTGCGGGCACAAACAACCGTTCTAGATTCCCCCAAGAGCCATGGCAGCCTTCCCTGTTCCCGAGGGCCGTGGCCCCAAAGCCGCTTCTACGTCCCTGTTTTCCTTCGGCAAGGAGCAATTGCTCCATCCGCCGCCTTTCACCCCATTACCACTTACCCCACCATCGTCCCCGTCTCCCGCTCCCTCTACAACCTTGTCACTCCCTTCCGTCCCCACGCACACAAGTACTCACTATTCGGGATTCATACTGGACATGTCAGCGGGGCCCCCCACGGCCTGTAGAGAACGAGCTCTCTCCGCGGAGCAGGCGGCGGTCAGACCCACCACCGGCGGCTCCTGGAATGGTCGGGCTTCCTAGCCAACCACACACCCAAAGGTGACAAACGCGGGCAACAACGGTGTCTCCTTCCAACAGGGACAACCCCTCCCCACACAAGCGGCGACTGCAGCCGTCTCCGCTCTGGCACCTAAAACGCAAAATGGCTGCCGCCTCCGAAACCAGGAAACGGAGAAGCCTCTGGTGGAGGGCTGGGTCTTACATGATGGTGAGAAGGCGGCGGGATCCTTGGCAAGGGATGCTGGGGAATTGAGTTCCCAAGTCCCGCGACAGCTTTCGGGTTGCTTTGGCGCCGAGTCCACAAAACAACTCGGTTTCCCAGCAAACCTACAGGCGGATCGACGCGTGCGTAATCAAAGCTCTTTTTTTCGTGTTTCCCGGTTGACTCAACTTTGATATTTTGGTAGCCGATTGGCTGACAGGTTCAGCCGGCCGGGCAACGTCAGCAGGGAAACGTGGCAGCTTGGGCGAGCCGTTGATTTCTCCAGACAGGATAGCGAGAAAGCGGGGCAGCGGCGAAGGGAGGGGAAAGCGACGCCAGCTGTTTTGTGGGCGGAGCGATCGCGTGGAATTGGAATTTGAACTGAGGTTAGAGACGTAGCAATTAGAATATAGATTTTTTTTTTAAAAAAAAAATGCCCCGTGGATAAAGTTTCGAGTCCAACGTCGTGGTAAAGGGAAAGTATTAATCTATAAATATGCAGATACTGCCAGTAGATTTTTTTATATGAGTCTGTGCCAGGTGGGGACTGATAAGCACTCTGTAGGGAAGTTAGAGGCCTTAATATTTCGCAATTTAGAATGGATTATAAAACGGAAACTTTAACGCCAAGTAAACCCTTACAGATTAATAGCACCCTGCTGTTTGTCTTTAAATAATTGATGCTGAGATTCCGTTATCCAATGCCATACTAACATGTCAAAAACTTACAAAGGTCTACCCACAAGCATTCCCTAAAACAGTTTAAATATGAAATTACCTGATGAAGTACCATTTATTCTGCGCCTTGTCTACTATTAATAGATTATAACATTAGTTGCAATATATAATGTAGTCCTCCTACCAAATATCTCCCTTCGACCAGTCCGCTCCCACAGAGAGGGCCTCCTTAGGGTGCCGTCGGCCAGTCAATGCCGGCTGGTGACCCCCAGGGAGAGAGCCTTCTCTGTGGCAGCTCCTGCCCTCTGGAATGACCTACCCCCCCCCCGACCTACGTACAACTATGGACCTGCGCCTCTTCCGCCGAGCCTTGAAAACCCATCTATTCCATGCGGCTGGCCTGGCGTAGTTTTGATTGGGCTTTGTTAGGGGTTTTATATGGGGTATTTTAGAGCAGGCTTTTTATTCAATATTTATTGTGATTTTTATTATTGCCTGTTCACCGCCCTGAGTCCCGTAAGGGAGATAGGGCGGTATATAAATTTAAATAATAAATAAAATAAATAATTTCTTTTTGCTGAAACATGTTTCGAGTACCATATTGAAACAAATGTGCTTTTAATATGTATATACAAGTGATACATTTTTGCAGTGGTAGGATTCAAATATGTGAACAACCAGTTCTCTGTGTGGATGAATTACAGTTTCATAATAATACAATAAAAAAATCAAAGATTTTTATGAGACACTTTATGATACAGAGGAAACTTCAAAAGAAAAAATACAACAGTACTTAAAAAAAGCAGATCTACCAAAAATTCCAGAGAATATTCAAAACATATTAAATGGAAAAATATCAATGATGGAGATAACAGAGACCATAAAAAGGCAAAAAAATGACAAGACCCAGGGCCCAGTTGGACTACCTGCAGAACTTTACAAATCCTTGCAAGATATATTAAGCCCAATAATGAAAGAACTGTGTAACTTTTGGAGGCTAAAATACCAAATACATGGACAGAAGCTAGTATTACTTTAATACCTAAAGAAGATTCTGATTTGTCGCAAATAAAAAATTATGGACCGATATCATTATTAAACATAGATTATAACATTTTTGCCTCAATAATAGCAGAAAGATTAAAGAAATTTCTGACTGAATTTATACATACAGACCAAAATGGTTTTTTACCTAAAAGACAAATAAAAAAATAACTTAAGAATGATACTAGGAGTACTATGAAACCCACCCAGGGAAACAGATGGCATTAATATTTCTAGATGCACAGAAGGCGTTTGATAACGTAAATTGGCAATTCATGTTCTAGCAACTAGAAGAAATGGACTTTGGAAAAAATTTTATAAACATAATCAAAACAATTTATAATAAACAAACAGCTAAAGTAATTGTAAATGGAGATTTTACAGAAAATTTTTATATTAAAAAAGACACAAGACAGGGCTGCCCACTATCCCCATTACTATTTATATCAACATTGGAAGTATTGAATAGAAATATCAGGCAAGATATAGAAATTAAAGGACTAGAAATAAAAGACGAAAAATATAAACTACAAGCATTTGCAGATGACTTGGTTTTTATATTAGAAGAACTGCTTGAAACAAGCATCAAGCTTATGAAGAAAACAGAAGAATTTGGAGAAATGGCAGGGTTGAAAATAAATAGAGAAAAGACTAAAGTTTTAACTAAAAATCTTACAGAAAAACAAAAAAA
>NW_015386313.1:0-1890 GCF_001527695.2 Protobothrops mucrosquamatus
GCTGAAGAGCTCAGCCCCTGCTGGGGGCATCTTCAGACAGGTCCTTCTTGGGCAGGGGGGGGCAGGGGGGCAGCCCCACAGATAATCTGCCACTAAAGCCCTGTAGTTGTTTAGGACACCCAGGAGAGAGGAGATCCCTTAGGACAGACCCACCGGATCCTCCTTCCTTTGCACCGGTCAACAGCCTGGCTGCTTCCTTTCCCAGCCATTGCAATTTTGAAGGCTTTCAAGGGCAGCCCCACATCAAGGGCATTGCAGTAGTCTGGATAGGTTGCAACCAAAGTGGGGATAATTCTTGCTAAGTCTGAATGGCTCAAGAAGCTTCACAGTTTTTATTTATTTATTCCTGTGTATCCTGCCTTTATTATTATTAATAATAATATTAATATTATTATTATTGCTACCAATAATTCAAGGCAGCGAACATACCTGATATTCTTTCCTCCTTCTGTTTTCTCGCAACAACAACCCTGTGAGGTGGATTAAGCTAAGAGAGAGTGATTGACACCCTGCTTTCGTGACTAAGGCGGGACTAGAACTGCCCGTCTCCTTGTGATTGGCCCAGAGTCACCCAGCTGATTTCCAGGGCTAAATTGGGACTAGAACTCCCGGTCTCCCACTTCCTAGCCAGCTGCTCTAACCACTAGGCCAAATTGGCTCAGTTGGGACTTGAAGCCCAGGGAGGTCTGCAAAGGTTAATCTATTCGTAAAAGAACCCAATTTTTTACTTTGCACCCTTCACGGAATGAAAAAAGCAGCCAACGTGGACAGAGACACACCAGACATGCAGCTTCCAGGGAATTAAACCAGGGTTAACTCTAACCGAGGTTTGGACAATCTGCAAAGGAAGCTGCAAGTCGGTTGCAATTTATTGTCATCAAAGATGTTTGCAATACAGCAGGTTAAGCCTGTTCTGCAGACCCAGCTGTCTCCCCCTCCCCGTCCACCCTCCTCCTCCCCCTTCCTGACCCCCCCTCTTCTCATTGGGCCTCCTGTCCTCCCTCACAGGTACTGGAGCTGATTGTCCCTCTGATTGGTCCTCCTTTAGACGGTATTGCTACCAGGTCTTCCAACAAAAGATGAACTGGGAAGATGCAGAGGTGAGGGGTCTTTGTGTGCCTGAGGGTCTCCCAGCCCAGGCGGAGGAGAGGAGACGTCCAGGGAGAGCCTTGCAGAGCCCCCAAGTGGATAGGATGGGAGGGAGGGAGAAAGGGACCCCTGAGAGGCAGATATCCTGGGGACCCTCCCTCTGAGCCCCCTGGAGCTCCCCTTCTCCGCCCTGGGAGCCAGCAGGAAACGGTGCCAGGATCCTCTTTGCTGCCCCCCCCCCACAATGCCGGTCCCTCCGCTGCCTCCGGGCATCAGGTGGGGGGAGGGCAGCAGCCTCATCTGGGGGATTTCCAACTTTCCTGGCTTGTTTTCCTGCCCTCCTGCCCCCCATCTCCACCAAGGCCTTTCCTCAAGGTGGCCTTTTTTAAAATCTATTTCTATTCCACTTTGGTTATTTTTTACAAATAACTGAAGGTGGCCAGCACACACAATAGTCCTTCTCTTTTCCCCAGAACAACAACCCTGTGAGGTGGACGGGTCTGGGAGGGAGGGACTGGCCCCAGGTCACCCGGCGACTTCCATGCCTCAGGCGGGACTAGAACTCCCAGCTTCCTGGCTGCTGGCCTGGTGCCTTCCCCACTGGAGCAAACTGGGAGGAGAAAGGGAGTTTTGGCAGAGGCCGGAGGAGGGATCAGAGACCTCTCAGAGACCATGTCAGGCTGGGGAAGTGAGGGGCGTTGGGGGGGGAGATTGGGGAGGGGTCTGGTTCAGTTAGGCAGCCTCCCCCTTCCTCCTATCGCCCAGGTCTGGACAGCCCTTTGTCCGGAATGACGGAGGGGG
>NW_015386313.1:10882-12563 GCF_001527695.2 Protobothrops mucrosquamatus
GGAAAAGAAGAAAAGGAGGGAGGGGGAGGGAGGGAGGGATGCCTCCTAGGGGGACCTCCTGAGATGTCCTTGTAAGGAAGGATGGGCTTCCCCCTCCTCATTCCCCCCCTCCACCCCTTTTTCTGAAGAGGGGCTGAGAGAGAGACGTACTTCCTGGAATTTGGATGTTGGTGACGGAGATGCATTCAAGGGTGGAAAGGCTGGTGCTGGGGGCTCTGTTGTCCCAGAGGAGGCTTCCTGGAGTGTAGGTGGCTCCATCAGTCCATTCCCAGATGAATTTCTATTGAGGCGGAAAAAGGACATTCAGTGAGTTAAAATGTTTGTTTTATTCTATTTCATTTTCATTTCCCTAGCCTGGTGCCCTCCAGAGGTCTGGAAACATCCAATGTCCATAGGTTTGTTTGGAGGTGGCCGGTGAGGAAATAAGTTCTGAGAATCAAAGATAAAGGGATAGAAGACAACCAGTCCAGGGGAAGGGAGCCTCCAGATGTGGAAGGTGCTCCATCACTGGAAGTTTTCCAGAAGAGATTGGACAGATCTTAGTTCAGAATGGCATAGGGTCTACTGCTTGAGTAGGGGGTTGGACTAGAAGACCCCCAAGGTCCCTTCCAATTCTGTTATTCTATTATCTTGGGTGGCTAAAATATTGACTAATAAATAAATCAATAAATTGTGGGATCTGGCTGTGGAGAGGTCTCTTCTTCCCAGCTGGAGATCTTAAGGGCACCCGCTCCTAAGAAGGATCTCTTAACTAGATTGTGAACTCGTCTTCTTGTTCCCTTCAAGGAAGATCCTCCTCCCCGGTCAGTGCCATCTCCAGACATTGGTCCTGTGGGATGCCCACACTTCCCACTGCCGCAGAGCTGATCCCAAAGCCATAAAAATCCTCCGTGACTTTCCACAGAGGAGCGGAAGGAAAGAGGAACGTCAAGGCTGTGGCTGAAGTATCTGGTGGTCTGTGAGATGAAGCCATCTCAGAGGGATCGGAGACCCTCGCAAAAGAGGCGCCTACCTTGGGTGTTCGCACAGCGTGCATCCCAATCCAGGCATCTGTGGTGGTGCTGGAGCGCCTGATGTAGGAGGAGACTATTCTTTCCTCGGCAGCAGTCCGGAAAGTGGCCAGTTGGCCTCCGAACCTCAGCTGCTGGCACTCAATCTGCAGACATGAAGAGAAAGAAATGCAGAATAAGAGAGTAACAGAATAACATAGCAAGAGTAACAGAATAACAAAGTAAGAGAGTAACAGAATAAGAGAGTAACAGAGTAACAGAGTAACAGAGTAACAGAATAACAGAATAAGAGAGTAACAGAATAAGAAAGTAACAGAATAAGAGTAACAGAATTACAGAGTAAGAGAGTAACAGAATAAGAGAGGAACAGAATAAGAGAATAACAGAATTACAGAGTAACAGAATTACAGAGTAACAGAATTACAGAGTAACAGAATTACAGAATAACAGAATAAGAAAGTAACAGAATAAGAGTAACAGAATTACAGAGTAAGAGAGTAACAGAATAAGAGAGTGACAGAATAAGAGAATAACAGAATAAGATAGTAACAGAATTACAGAGTAACAGAATTACAGAGTAACAGAATAAGAATAACAGAATTACAGAATAAGAGAGTAACAGAATAAGAGAGTAACAGAATAACTGAGAAAGAAAGTAACAGAATTACAGA
>NW_015386313.1:12663-24100 GCF_001527695.2 Protobothrops mucrosquamatus
GGAAAGTAAGGAGATCCGGAATCATCCGGATCTCGGGGGGTAGTTCGTTCCAGAGGGTGGGGGCACCCACAGAGAAGGCCCTCCCCCTGGGGGTCGCCAGCCGACACTGTTTGGCCGACGGCACCCTGAGGAGGCCCACTCTGTGGGAGCGTACCGGTCTATGGGAGGAAATCTGAGGCAGAAGGCGGTCTCGGAGGTAGCCAGGTCCGATGCCATGGAGCGTTCTAGTCCCGCTTTAGCCCTGGAAGTCAGCTGGGTGACTCTGGGCCAATCACAAGGAGACGGGCAGTTCTAGTCCCGCCTTAGTCACGAAAGCAGGGTGTCAATCACTCTCTCTCAGCTTAATCCAGCTCACAGGGTTGTTGTTGGGGCAAAACAGAAGGAGGAAACAATGTCAGGTATGTTCACTGCCTTGAATTATTGGTACTATTATTATTACTACTAGTAATAATAGTAGTAGTAGTAGTAGTAGTAGTAGTAGTAGTAGTAGTAGTAGTAATAATAAAGGCAGGATACACAGGAATAAATAAATAAAATAAATAAATTAAATACACAGGAATAAATAAATAAAATAAATAAATAAATAAAAACCGTGAAGTGTCCTGAGCCATTCAGACTTAGCAAGAATTATCCCCACTTTGGTTGCAACATATCCAGACTTCTGCAACGCCCTTGATGTGGGGCTGCCCTTGAAAGCCTCCAAACATGCATTGGCTGGGGAAGGAAGCAGCCAGGCTGTTGACCGGTGCAAAGGAAGGGGGATCCGGTGGGTCTGTCCTAAGGGATCTCCTCTCGCCTCCTGGATGCCCCCAAACAACTACAGGGGTTTAGAGGCAGATTATCAGTGGGGCTGCCCCCCTGCTCCCACCTTCCCAAGAAGGGCCCGTCTGAAGACACCCCCACCCGGGGCTGAGCTCTTCAGCAGATGGGGAAGGGTCTCACCCCTTGTGTGGCTCCCATGGAGAGAAATCCCTAGCAAGAGGGGGGAGGGGCATGCATTTTCCCCAAGAGTTCTACTTCATTCTTAATTAATTAATTCTGCATTTCAATGGTGTTAATTTTGCTTCGGTTTTGTCCTGAGTCTTGGGGCGGAGAGAGAAGGTGGGATCTGAATGGCAGAAGGAGCCAAGCAGGAATAAAAGCAACTTTGGGGAGAGGATTCTGGGGAGGTCAAATCAGCAAGGGGTTGGAGGTGGGAGAGCGTTGGCTTCTCCGGACACGAGGGACCCTGCTCGAACTCACCACTCAGGGAGAGGAACACGACCAGCAAGCCGAAGCTCACGAAGATGAATCGCCCCATGGTCTTCTTTCCTTCCCTGCCGAGAGAACTGGGGGGGGGAGAGAGGAAAGGGGGGTGAGAGGGGGTGAAGTCCAACCTGGGGCCAAGCTGGGAGTCCCAGACTTTGCGTTCCACTTTTTCACTTGCCCAGCTGGACCCCGTTTCTCCCTCCTTTGGGCAGCAGCCTTTGGGGGGGTCACAGTGGATCCTTCACTGCTACGTACAGGACAGAAGGGCCCCCCAAAAGGCTCTCTTCCCCAGAGATCCCCCTGGTAGATCCCTTTGTCCTTGCCTCCCACGGATCCCCTGCTGGAACCTGGACATTTCCTGCAGCCCCCTGAAAGTTGTCCCTGCAGGTGGGAGAGAGAGAGAGACAGAGACAGAGACAGAGGGAGGCAGGAGCGATGTAATGCAGGGGGCCTCACCTGTCAGGTGCTCACAGGTGGGAGAGCCGCACTCACCTGTTCCTCGGCCTCCACAGGTAGCAAGTCTGCTCAGAGGCAACTCCAGGCTTTCCTCCTGGGAGGGGAACGGAGGCATTTATAGGCAAGGAAAGGGGGTGGATTTCTGGGGGGGGGGGACGGTGGGAGAAAAAGCTCTGTGTGAGAAAGGATTTTCGTGGCTACCGATCAGGAAGTAGTTGTGTTTGCACAAAAGAAGTTGACGGATTCACTCTCTGCCAGGACGGATGTCACGGAGGGAATCCTACAGTTTGAAATGTTCCCTGAGGTCATCCAGCCCAGCCCCTGCTCAGTGCAGCAATCCAAAGGAAAGCACCCCAGATACATGGCTGATTATCCCCCACCCCTTGAGGGTGTCCAGACAAGGGGATCCCCCCCACCTCCTCTGGGTCTGGGGGCTGCTGTTGACAGGCTGACTTTCCCTTTTTCTGAGTGAGGTTTTTCTAACTTTCCTACAGAACCTGCAGGAATGAACAGATCCCTGAGCTGGGTGTTTCCTTGCAGACGTTTCCTGACCCAACTAGAGAACATCATCAGTGCTAGAAGAGAGTGAGTTTCTGGAGAGGAGGATGGGGGGGGAGAGGAGGACTGATGGGGCTGCTACCTGCCATGCTACAGTCCTGCCCCCCCCCCTCCGCAGTTTGGAAAAATCTCTTCCTGGATTTTGCTCCTGGATGTCATGGCTTGAAGATATTTGAGGTGGAGAGAGAGGGGGGGGAACCCACAGCCCCACATCAAAGACCCAGAGCCAAGGGGGGGACACTTGCCATCCTCATCCTGCAACCAGTTGTGTGCAACGTCCTGCCCAATCTCTGATTTGCAACTGAGCAGAATCAGCCATTCATCACCAGTTTCCCTGCACTACAGTTCCCATGTTCCTTGGCCAGGAGGCCCTTTCACTTGGCTTCTTGGGGGGGAGGTGGCTGCTCAAGCGAAACCCAGCCGTGGGGTTCACCCTCTGGGTGTTTGGGGGGGATGGAGCAAGCTGGGCCTCTGGGAACCAGAGTCAGGGGTTCAAAGGTGCTTCCTCAGCCTTGGCCCCTTCAGGCGGTCTGGACTTCACCTCCCAGAATCCCCCAGTCCCGGCCTTGTCCCAGTCGAGGCAGCAGCCCTGAAGTGAAGGGACCTCCGGCTTCTGCTCGGGGCCAGGAGTTGGGAGGGGAGGGGTGGGAAAGGAGCCCTGAAAGTGATTTGGCAAGACTCACAAAGGAGCAATTCTTGCCTCGGCATCTGGAAGGGAGCTGCTGTTGTTCCCAAAACAGTGCCCAGCAAAGTTGGATTCCTTACAAGCCGGATTCGGGTTTGGCCTCGTCCTTCCTTCCTCCTTCTCTCTCTTTCTTTATTCTTCCTTTTCTATGCCACCCATCTCACTGATACTGTCTCTCTGGGCCCCTTACAATATAAGAAAACTTTTTTAAAAATGCCAGAAAAGAATTAAAATGAGAGAAATGGAAGAGACAGGCTATAAAGCACCATGCTGGGCATCCTGGGGGAGGGGGCTCCTCTCCCGGGTCAGCAGGGCCCTGTCGGGGTCTCAGGCCAAGCAGCTGTCATGGTTCCCATAGATGAAACCATTTAAAAGAACTTCAAGACAAAGATTTCTTCCTTAAAGAACATTTTATTTAGGAAACAAAGTATGGGCACTTACATAGGTGAACCCAAGACTGAAATCCCCTCCCTCAGGCTACAAAGTAACAAGTTGCAATTCCCACCCCAAATGGCTGTCTTAAATCACACTCACACTCAATTATTTAAAAAAGGGAGCTGTCCTCCCAGCTTTTCCACCCCCAAAACCCTTGTCAGGGCTGACCTTGATTCTCCCACAGAAGTATTGTTATGGCTAACTGAGGAACTTAAGATCCCCCTCCCCCCTCCTTCATCTAAAATCTCTAAACTGAATTGTGGCAATGAAGACAAAATGAAAAATGGTTTCAGTTCAGTTTGTCGCAACGTTGACATTCGGCTCCTCTTAAAAGAAAGGAGAAATCCTGAAAATCAAACAAGAATAAAAGTTATGAATCCCCCCTCGGTTTGTTTGGATGCTTATCATAAAATTTATATATGAGCCTATCAGCCTTTACATCAGTACACTTCACCCAGGTAGCCTCTGATAACGCATAACTCTTCCACTGCACGAAATATTGCAATTTCCCTTTATATAATCTGGCATCAAGAATACGCTTCACTTCGTCATGAGTCTCTCCAGCTACCACAAGCGGTCCAGGGAGGGGGCTTCCTTGCTAGGTAATTTGAGTCTTAAATATTTCGTGGAAAGATAAACTTTCTCTCCCACATGAAATGATTTTTGAAGTGCTCTTTTCTCATCTGTTTGTTTTTTTGTCTCTGAAACTTTCTTCAAAGCTTTCTTTGCATTATCCCACATCTCCTTCCAAGCGGACACCCATTGATCTAAAGTCTGAGATGCAGGTGGTTCCTGCAGGTATGCAGGCATCGGGATGAAATCCCTCCCTGTGGCTCTTTTAAACGGCGTAAATCTGTTGCTGCTGTGTACAGTGTTGTTATAAGCCACCTCAGCAAAAGGGAGGAGATCGGTCCAATTTGTCTGTTGATAATCCACATAACATCTAAGATATTGCTCCACCATTGCGTTCACTTTTTCAGCCACTCCATTCGTGGATGGATGAAAAGCCGATGACAGTCCTTGCGTAGAACCAATCAATTTTTTAAAAATCCTCCCAGAACCTGGCCGCAAACTGCACCCCGCTGTTGGATATTATTCACTTTGGTGTGCTGTGCAATCTGTAAATATGCTTCAGGAACAGCTTAGCCAATTTCTGGGCAGAAGGGAGGACTGAACAGGCAATAAAATGAGCCTGCTTCGAAAAGAGGTCAATCACAGTCCATATTACCGTATTTCCTCTACTCTCAGGTAAGTCGACAATAAAATCCATAGTGATCTCTTTACATTACTGGGAAGGGTCTGCAACCAGGAGGTTTTCCTGGGATTCAGGAGGTTTTCCTGGGATTCTTTTCATGGTAGCACAGATTGCACAGATTTCATGGTAGCATCCAGACAAGAGGAGCCCCCCACACACACACCTCCTCTGGGTGTTGGGCTGCTGTTGACAGGCTGACTTTCCCTTTTTCTGAGCGAGGTTTTTCTAACTTTCCTACAGAACCTGCCGGAATGAACAGATCCCTGAGCTGGGTGTTTCATTGCAGATGTTTCCTGACCCAAGTAGAGAACATCATCAGTGCTAGAAGAGGGTGAGTTTCTGGAGAGGAGGAGGAGGGGGAGAGGGGGGGTGTTGGAGGACTGATGGAGCTGCTACCTGCCATGTTTCAGTCCTGTTTGGATTATTTTGCCTCTGGATGTCATGGCTTGAACATATTTGACATGGAGGGAGCCAGGGAGGAAACCCCACAGCCCCACATCAAAGACCCAGAGCCAAGGGGGGGGACACTGAGCAGAATCAGCCGTTCATCACTCGTTTCCCTGCACTACAGCTCCCATGTTCCTTGGCCAGGAGGCCCTTTCGCTTGGCTACTTAGGGGGGAGGTGGCTGCTCAAGTGAAACCCAGCCATGGGATTGATCTGCTGGGTATTTGTGGGGGGATGGAGCAAGCTGGGAACCAGGGTCGGGGGTTCAAAGGTGCTTCCTCAGCTTTCGCCCCTTCAGCCGGTCTGGACTTCATCTCCCAGAATCCCCCAATCTCGACCTTGTCCCAGTCCAGGCAGCAGCCCTGAAGTGAAGGGACCTCCGGCTTCTGCTTGGGGCCAGGAGTTGGGGGGAGCCCTGAAAGGGGTTTGGCAAGACTCACAAGAGAGCAATTGTTGCCTCCGCACCAGGAAGGGAGCTGCTGTTGTTCCCAAAACAGTGCCCAGCAAGGTTGGATCCCTTACAAGCCGGATCCGAGTTTGGCCTCGTCCTCCCTCCCTCCCTCCCTTTCTTTATTCTTCCTTTTCTATGCCACCCATCTCACTGATACTGTCTCTCTGGGCCCCTTAAAATTTAAGAAAACATTTTTTAAAATGCCAGAAAAGAATTAAAATGAGAGAAATGGAAGAGACAGGCTATAAACCACCATGCTGGGCATCCTGGGGGAGGGGGCTCCTCTCCAGGGTCAGCAGGGCCCTGTCGGGGTCCCAGGCCAAGCAGCTCATGGTTCCCATAGATGAAACCATTTAAAAAACTTCAAGGCAAAGGTTTCTTCCTTAAAGAACATTTTATTTAGGAAACAAAGTATCGGCACTTACATAGGTGAACCCAAGACTGAAATCCCCTCCCTCAGGCTACAAAGTAACAAGTTGCAATTCCCACCCCAAATTGCTGTCTTAAATCACACTCACACTCAATTATTTAAAAAAGGGAGCTGTCCTCCCAGCTTTTCCACCCCCAAAACCCTTGTCAGGGCTGACCTTGATTCTCCCACAGAAGTATTGTTATGGCTAACTGAGGAACTTAAGATCCCCCTCCCCCCTCCTTCATCTAAAATCTCTAAATTTTGGCAATGAAGAAAAAATTATCTTTGGCTTGGGTAACTTGGCCCCCGGTAAAATTTCCATGGCACAGTCATTTGTTCTGTGGGGCGGGAGGACATCACAGTCTGCCACGCCAAACACTTCTGCCAAGTCCTGGTAATCGCTGGGAATGAGAGGCACTCCTGGCAGGAGAATTGCCACTGTCTTTATTGGTTCAGATGGTGTGTTCGCTTCTCCGCTAACGTCATGGGAGGAGGTGGGAGGTGAGGGCCCTCATTGCGTTCTCCCATCGTATAAAGCAGACCTGTCAAACACAAGGCCCACGGGCCGGATACGGCCCACCAAGGGTCCAAATTTGGTCCCTGGAGCTGTTCACAGAAATGGCAAGGAACCGGCCCCTGCTGCCCCAGCCCTGGCCCACCCCAACCCGGGCTGGTTCAGATGGTGGATTTGCTTCTTCGCTAACGTCATGGGAGGATCTGGGAGGTGAGGGCCCTATGGGTAACCTCAAAGTTCTCATTCCATTCTCCCATCATATAAAGGGTTTCCACTCATCTAATCAAGCTAACCTGAGAATCACTGCTTCAGTCATTTTTGGAGCCACCACGAATAGAATGAATTCCCAATGTTCTCTAGCCCCATTAGCTCCATTAGGTGGATGACTAAGGTTCCTCCCATTAAAGATCCGTCTGCCTGTTCAAATTTCCTGGGGTTGGAAAGTTGCCTCGCTCTGATGCCTAATTTAAAAACAATTGGGAGGCTGATTAGGCAGCGTGAACACCCCGAGTCTACCAACACTCACAAGTCCATTTGGGCGCCTGTCTTAGGAACCATAAGTTTGGCAGAGAGGGAAAAAGGTAGAATAGTCCGACTCACCATCGGGTCGTTCTCCCCCTTGTCATTGCTGTCATATGGAGCAGGTGTGACGGCAGCTGTAGCGGGGTTCTCTACTTTCTCTTGAGTAGGTGAGGTGACTTGGGTAGCTTGTTGCTGAGTAATCCAATTTGACTTCTCTCTGGCGGATGGCTGGTTTCCTGTCCTCTTATCTGGCGGGTTTGAGCTGCTTTTCTGTTGAGGGAAAAGAACGGGACAAGATGCAGCACAGTGACCTGGCTGGCCACATCTTAATTGGTGGTCCCGAAGTTGGTTTTGGGGTTTCAGTCCTCCCAGTCGCTGGGGTTCGGTGGGCCGGTGGGCCCCTTGTCTGGTCTGGTCTCAGTGCAGGTGCAGGAGTCAGTGGCTTCTTGTACCAGGTTAGCTTGATGTCCATTTTCAGTGCCACACCATACCATTCCTGAAGTTCAGCAGGAATTCCTCGGTAGACACAGACTTGGGGTCTAGGCCATTCTTGAAATGGTGAACCAGGGATGGTTCTGGCCACCGGTCAATTTGGCCTGCCACTCTCTGGCATTCATGCACATGTTCTTTTGCTGGTCTACCCCCCGGTCTGACTTAGTGGACGTCCTGCTCAGCCTGTAAAGCTATGGATTCATCCTTGAATCTGGTTCTCAACCGTTGGATGAACAGATTGTAGTCCCACAGCTCAGGTGCTTCACCTCCACACTGGAGTTGAAGTTAAAGCTGTTGGCTTTGGATGTGGGGAGGCAGCCCTACCCCCAGCTGTGGGACTGGGACTCTTCCTGGACTGGGAACGATCTTGGAAACGTTTGTCACCCTGCTCACTGGTCAGTAACTGACGGGTGATCTGCTCCTTGCTTCCCACGTCCAGCCCTTCAAATTGCTCCCTCAAACGCTCGACAGACTGGCTTCGAATTGCTGTCAGGTATTTCCACTCACCCGAGTCATCCGAAGGTGCCACACGCTTAGCGTCTCTTCAATCAGGAGAATGTGAGTCATGGGGGGCAGTCGGTGGACATTCAGCTTCAGTGGCCTTCGTAGAACTCTTCTGTTGGGCCGCCTCTGAACGCCAAGAGTCTCCACTAGGCAAGGCCCATTCTGATGACCAAATCTGCTCCCGCACTTTTGGTTTTGCACCTGCCACTGGAATTTCCAAAACCACTCTCTATCGGTAAGATGGCCTGCACTCCGTCCATCGATGTAGCAGTCATGCCTATGGTGCTGGTGACAAGTTCTTCCTTTTTCTCCATCATGGGTTCTTCCCTGAGTCTTTGTCATCCTCCCAAAGCTTTGGATAGGCAACCAGAGCTCAGGACCCCGTGGATTTAAAGTGATTTGGAGTCTTGGGTTAATGTCATGGTTCCCATAGATGAAACCATTTAAAAGAACTTCAAGGCAAAGGTTTCTTCCTTAAAGAACATTTTATTTAGGAAACAGAGTATCGGCACTTACATAGGTGAACCCAAGACTGAAATCCCCTCCCTCAGGCTACAAAGTAACAAGTTGCAATTCCCAGCCCAAATTGCTGTCATAAATCACACTCAACAATTATTTTAAAAAGGAAGCTGTCCTCCCAGCTTTTCCACTGGCCAAAACCTTTGTCAGGGCTGACCTTGATTCTCCCACAGAAGTATTGTTATGGCTAACTGAGGAACTTAAGATCCCCCTCCCCCCTCCTTCATCTAAAATCTCTAAACTGAATTGTGGCAATGAAGACAAAATGAAAAATGGTTTCAGTTCAGTTTGTCCCAACCTTGACCGCAGGGGAGCCAAGTTCCCAGACTCCGCTGGGAGGTCAGGAATAGTCCCGGACTGATTAGGCCCATCCAGGGGGGTCGCTTCTTAGTGACCGGAGAGACAGACTTTCTCCGTGACCTTCTGCCCCCCCACCTGGACCTTCATTTCTTCGGAGTGCCCCCCCTGGTCCCCCTTTCACCCGAGGGGGAGGAAGATGGGCGAATGACCCAGCAGCCCCTGCGCTCTTCCTGATGCCCCTCAGCCGAGCAGGGAGGAGGCCAAACCCGGATCCGGCTTGTAAGGGATCCAACCTTGCTGGGCGCTGTTTTGGGAACAACAGCAGCTCCTTCCTGGTGCGGAGGCAACAATTGCTCCTTTGTGAGTCTTGACAAACCACTTTCAAGACTCCCTCCCCCCCTTCCTCCCCCCCAACTCCTGGCCCCGAGCAGAAGCCAGAGGTCCCTTCACTTCGGGGCTGCTGCCTGGACTGGGACAAGGTCGGGACTGGGGGATTCTGGGAGATGAAGTCCAGGGCAGCTGAAGGGGCCAAGGCTGAGGAAGCACCTTTGAACCCCTGACTCTGGTTCCCAGCTTGCTCCGTCCCCCCCAAACACCCAGAGGGTCGACCCCACGGCTGGTTTTTACTTGAGCCGCCACGTCACCCCCCAAGAAGCCAAGCGAAAGGGCCTCCTGGCCAAGGAACATGGGAGCTGTAGTTAGGGTTGCCAGGTGTCCACTATTTGAGTGGACAGTCCACTTTTTTCACATTATGTTCACTATTTTTTTTCACAAAATAGTGGACATTTTTTTTATTCAAAAGTTTTATGATGAAATGGTACGTAATCTAAAGCTGTACAGTCTACTTTTTTTACTACTTAACCCCCCCCCCCCCCCGCTTGTCTGCTATTTTTTGGAAGCAGACCTGGCAACCCTAGCTGTAGTGCAGGGCAAGTAGTGGTGAATGCCTGATTCTGCTCAGTTGCAAAGCAGAGATGGGGAAGGAGGTTGCAGGTTGAGGGAGGCAAGTATCCCCCCGGCTCTGGGTCTTTGATGTGGGGCTGGGGGCTTTTCCCCCTGGCCCTCGCCAGATCAAATATGCCTCCTTTGCTGACATGGGCAGAAAACGGTTCAAGCTGTGCCATCCAGGGGCAAAATGCAGGCGGAGATTTTTCCAAACTGGGGGGGGGGCAAGACTGAAGCATGGCAGGTAGCAGCCCCATCAGTCCTCCAAGCCCCCCTCCTGTCCCCCCTCCTCCTCTCCAGAAACTCACTCTCTTCTAGCACTGATGATGTTCTCTACTTGGGTCAGGAAACGTCTGCAACGAAAAACCCAGCTCAGGGATCTGTTCATTCCGGCAGGTTCTGAAGGAAAGTTAGAAAAACCTCACTCAGAAAAAGGGAAAGTCAGCCTGTCATCAGCAGCCCCCAGACCCAGAGGAGGTGGGGGGGTCTCCTTGTCTGGATGCCCTCAAGGGGTGGGGGCTAATCAGCCACGTATTTGGAGTGCTTTCCTTTGGATTGCTGCACTGAGCAGGGGCTGGGCTGGATGACCTCAGGGAACATTTCAAACTGTAGGATTCCCTCCGTGACATCCGTCCTGACAGAGAGTGAATCCGTCAACTTCTTTTGTGCAAACACAACTACTTCCTGATCGGTAGCCACGAAAATCCATTCTCACACAGAGCCTTTTCTCCCACCGTCCCCCCCCACAGAAATTCTTCCCCCCCCCTTTCCTTGCCTATAAATGCCTCCCTTCCCCTCCCAGGAGGAAAGCCTGGAGTTTCCTCTGAGCAGACTTGCTACCTGTGGAGGCCGAGGAACAGGTGAGTGCGGCTCTCCCACCTGTGGGCACCTGACAGGTGAGGCTCCCTGCATTACATCTCTCCTGCCCCTCTCTCTGTCTGTCTCTCTGTCCTTTACAGAGCAATGCAGGATTCACTTTGACCCCCCCCCAAGGCTGCTGCATGACCGCAGGTTGGACTTCACCCCCTCTCACCCCCCTTTCCTCTCTCTCCCCCCAGTTCTCTCTGCAGGGAAGGAAAGAAGACCATGGGGCGATTCATCTTCGTGAGCTTCGGCTTGCTGGTCGTGTTCGTCTCCCTGAGTGGTGAGTTCGAGCAGGGTCCCTCGTGTCCGGAGAAGCCAACGCTCTCCCACCTCCAACCCCTTCCTGATTTGACCCCCCCCCAGAATCCTCTCCCCAAAGTTGCTTTTATTCCCGCTTGGCTCCTTCTGCCATTCAGATCCCACCTTCTCTCTCTGCCCCAGGACTCAGGACTGTGTGCAAGGATACAAAACCCAAGAAAAATTAACCCCACTGAAATGCAGAATTAATTATAAGTTAAACTCTTGGAGAAAATGCATACATTGATGAATTAAAAGTAGAGTGCCCCTCCCCCCCTCTTGCTAGGGATTTCTCTCCATGGGAGCCACACAAGGGGTGAGACCCTTCCCCATCTGCTGAAGAGCTCAGCCCCTGCTGGGGGCATCTTCAGACAGGTCCTTCTTGGGCAGGGGGGGGCAGGGGGGCAGCCCCACAGATAATCTGCCACTAAAGCCCTGTAGTTGTTTAGGACACCCAGGAGAGAGGAGATCCCTTAGGACAGACCCACCGGATCCTCCTTCCTTTGCACCGGTCAACAGCCTGGCTGCTTCCTT
>NW_015386313.1:26156-28706 GCF_001527695.2 Protobothrops mucrosquamatus
GGGAGGAGGAGGGGGGAGGAGGGGAGGAGGAGGAGGAAGAGGGGGAGGAGGGGGAGGGTCTGTTCAGGGAGGGCAACTGCGGGGGTCAAGGAGATCCTGAGGGTGGCCAGGATCAGGCAGTCGGATCCCTGCTCTGTTCTCAGAGGCAGGAACACACACACACAAAACCATCTGCTTCTCAGCTGACAAGTCTCTCTCTCTCTCTTGTTGTTCTCTTACAGAAATTCTGCACACAACAGCACACAGGCAGCCATCTGGTCTCCTATGAGAGCAGTGAAGAAGTAGATTTTGTGGTCTCGAAGACCTTACCAATTTTGAAAGCCAGTTTTGTCTGGATCGGACTGAGCAATGTCTGGAATGTAGGTCCTCTAATGCTAATCTTCCTCGATTCAACTTTACACTTTCTGAGGAGGTTTTCATTTGTTTGTTTGTTTGTTTGTTTAGAGGGATCCTCTGGTGGGAGGCAGAGGTCTCCCTATTCAATGTTCCTGCCTTGGAGAACGGCAGGGAAAACCAAAGTAGAAAACCTTTAACTGCCATCCTCTCTCTCTCTCTCTCTTTCTCTCTCTCTCAATCTCTCCCCCACTGCTGCGGTCTTGAAGGGCCGGATCCTGCCCTGGCCCCCATCTCGGCCCCCAGGCCTTCCTCCCTCTGGAGGGCCCCGTGGATGGGCTCCACACCTGGGGGAGACTCTGCTGGGCCTTCAGCTCAGGGGCTTTAGAGGCCTGGCCTGGGGGGGGCTGTTCTTTCCTCCCCCCCCCTTATTTTAATTTAAGGCAGAAATTCCTCCATCAGGATTTTGTCTCCTGCTCTGCTGGGTTTTCAGCTCTTGGAAGAAGCTCCGTCGTGTACAAAGGAGGGGGGGAGATTCCCTGGAGTTGGAATCAGCTCCTGGGGACTTTGTGACTAGAAAAGTGAATTTCTGGGGACAAGAGTGAAGGAGGTCCTCAAAAGAAATAACCACAGATACCCAGGAGGCTTTTCTCTTCCCAAGTGTCCCCTGAAGCCCTGGGTTCTGCCTCTGCTCCCCCATCCAGGGAGTGATGGGCTTTGGCGCTCTTTCCCTTCCGGAGACCAAGGAGGGTCGTTCGGAGCGGTCACCACGTGGGGCATGGGGCAAAGTGGCCCCCAAGCTGAGGTAGTGACTCCTGGGACCCCTCCAGGCCGTTTTCTCCTCTTTTCCCTCTGGATCTCCTGACTGTCTCCTCTCCAGGCAGTCCCCAAGCGGAACCCTGCTTAGCTGCTCCGGGTCAGCTGGGGTGGATGGAGAGAGAAGGAAAGAGAGAGAAGGAAAGAGAGAGAGAGAGAGAGAAGGAAAGAGAGAGAACGAAAGAGAAAGAGAGAAGGAGGGAGGATACATTTGCTCTGCCCCTTGAAGCTCTGCCAACTTTTCTCCCAGAGCCCCCTCCTCAATCGGCTCTTCCTTGTCTTTCCAGGCATGCAGGTTGCAGTGGAGCGATGGCACCGAGCTTATGTACAATGCCTGGACTGCAGAATCTGAGTGTATCGCATCCAAGACAAGTAAGTCCATGCGGTGTGGTGCACATGGTGTTAGGTCAAGGAGGGTGCCCTTCCCTCCATGAGGACCCAGGGGATCCTTCTTGCAACCCCCCCTCCTTGGCCACTGGGGACCTTTCTTGACCTCCTGGATCTCTGAGCTGCCTCAGTCCTTCACTCTGCACAGACAAGGGAACACGAGACAACCATGGTAGAAACCGTTAAAAGCGGGACTGGAGCTCTAAATGAAAATTATTACGGGGCCATCAGCTCATAATGCAACTAACAAGCTCCATTTTAACCTTGTTCCGAAAGGCCATCATTGTCTCAGGGCATCTGGCTTTTCCCCCCTGGTTTGCTTGCTCAGATGTAGATCAATTTCCAACACCCCATTGTGGTGAGAAGAACCTCGGACACATTTTGTGTATGTGTCTCTGTGTGTTGCAGAGAAATATTAACACATAAACCAATCAAAAGAGCAATTCGGTCTCTGGTGGAGGCACCAGGCTAGAAACAGGAGACGGGGAGTTCTAGTCCCACCATAGGCGCTAAAACCGACTGGCTGACTTTGGACCAGCCCCTCCCTCTCTGCCCAACCCACCTCACAGGGTTGTTGTGGGGAAAAGAGGAGGGGGAAGGTGTGTTGGATATGTTTGCTGCCTTGGGTGAGTTGTAAAGTAAAGAGGTGGGATAAATATAAATAAATCAAAATTAAATTAAAAGAGACAAAAGAAATGAAAGAAACTTGAGGGCCAGGTAAGTTATCTGGGTTAGAAGAACCTGTTGAACCCCCAGCCTGTTTTAGGGGATGAGAGTCTCCACCTGTGGTATCTTCATGTCCTCCTGCAAATGAGCCAGGAGCCTCTGAAAAGATCTTCTGGGACTCTCAGGGAATCTCTACAGAAAGTGATCAAAATTTCTCTTTTGCTACCCAGCTGATAACCAATGGTGGAGTATGGACTGCAGCAGTAAACGCTATGTCGTCTGCAAGTTCTAGGCATAGTCTGAAGATGCAGCTGTCTGAAGTCTGGAGAAGCAAGGAAGCCCCCCCCC
>NW_015386313.1:31847-34254 GCF_001527695.2 Protobothrops mucrosquamatus
TATTGATTATTGATTATTTAGGATGTGTCCGCTCTGCCTGCGTGCCTGAGGAACACCCTGAGTACAAATAAGAACAAATAAATCACCATTCTTTTCTCTTGGAAGTTTTTGGCAGGTGATTATTGATTTCAACTAGACGACGAATCCCACAGATAGAACAACAAAATTGGAAGGGACCTTGGAGGTCTTCTAGTCCAACCCCCTCCCTGCTCAAGCAGGAAACTCCATAGCATTCCAGACAAATAGTTGTCCAATCTCTTCTTAAAACTATTTCGGGCCTCCTGAGAGGGATCCCCAAATTTCCAGAGTAGGGGGTTTAGTTGCTAGTTGGGAAACTCAACAACCGGAAAGCGCTTCCTGGAGCCAGCCCACCCTGCCACCCCCGTGCCTTCTTTAGCGGGATGCCGCCATCTTGCCCAGAGGGGGGGTGCCAATCGGCTGTGGGGGCAGGGAAGGGGTGCTGATTCCACCCTCTTCGGTTCCAGTGAGGGGGACGGGAGGAGAGCATCTGAGCCTCAGTGGGTGGTCCCCCCTAAGAGCCACCCTCCCCCCTAAAGCCGAGCCCTGCCACGAAGGGAACTGGGGGGTCTTGAGCTTTGGGCCTCAACCGTCTCCTGGGGGCCCCAAAGAAACAAGGCCAGTCATGCTAGGCAGAATTTATTGGACTTTCTGGCCCATCAGGAGCAGCAAAACCAGATCCAGCTACAGAGAGCATCCGTTGAGCGAAGGGTGGGGGGTGGGGTGGGGGGCTTCCTTGCTTCTCCAGACTTCACACAGCTGCATCTTAACACTCTGGCGGGAACTTGCAGATGAAAGGGTATTTTGCTTGGCAGTCAATATTGTACCACTGAAGAAACTCTGGGCAGCAAAAGAGAAATTGTGATCACTTCTTGCAGAGATTCCCTGAGAGTCCCAGAAGATCTTTTCAGAGGCTCCTGGCTCATTTGCAGGAGGACATGAAGATACCACAGGTGGAGACTCTCATCCCCTAAAACAGGCTGGGGGTTCAACAGGTTCTTCTAACCCAGATAAGTTACCTGGCCCTCAAGTTTCATTCATGTCTTTGTCTCTTTTTTTATTTAATTTTTATTTATTTATATGTATCCAACCTTTTTACTTTACAACTCACCCAAGGCAGCAAACATATGCAACACACCTTCCCCCTCCTCTTTTCCCCACAACAACAACCCTGTGAAGTGGGTTGGGCAGAGAAAGGGAGGGGCTGGTCCAAAGTCAGCCAGTCGGCTTTAGCGCCTAAGGTGGGACTAGAACTCCCCGTCTCCTGTTTCTAGCCTGGTGCCTTCACCAGAGACCAAATTGCTCTTTTGATTGGTTTATGTGTTAATATTTCTCTGCAATACACAGAGACACATACACAAAATGTGTCCGAGGTTCTTCTCACCGCAATGGGGTGTTGAAGATTGATCTACATCTGAGCAAGCAAACCAGGAAGAAAAAGCCAGATGCCCTGAGACAATGATGGCCTTTCGGAACAAGGTTAAGATGGAGCTTGTTAGTTGCATTATGAGCTGATGGCCCCGTAATAATTTTCATTTAGAGCTCCAGTCCCGTTCTGAACGGTTTCTCCCATGGTTGTGTTGTGTTCCCTTGTCTGTGCAGAGTGTGGGACTGAGGCAGCTCAGAGATCCAGGAGGTCAAGAAAGGTCCCCAGTGGCCAAGGAGGGGGGGTTGCAAGAAGGATCCCCTGGGGTCCTCATGGAGGGAAGCACACCCTCCTTGATGTAACACAATGTGCACCACACCACATTGACTTACTTGTCCATCTAGACAACCCTTGACACATTTGGGATTCTCCTTTATTCCAGTTTACGTAAATGATGCTGGAGCCATCGCTCCACTCCGTGGTGCATTGCTGGAAAGACAAGGAGGCCCCGTTAGCCAATTGAGGAGGGGGCTCTGGCTACACAGACAGAAAAGTGGGTAGGTTTAAAAGGGCAGAGCAAACGTATCCTCCTTCCTTCCCTGTCTCTCTTTCTATCTCTCTCTTTCCCTCTCTCTCTCTCCCTCTCTCTCTTTCTATCTCTCTCTCTCTATTTCTCTCTTTCCTTCTCTCTCTCTCTCTCTTTCCTTCTCTCTCTCTCTCTCTCCATCCACCCCAGCTGACCCGGAGCAGCTAAGCAGGGTTCCACTTGGGGGCTGCCTGGAGAGGAGACAGTCAGGAGATCCAGAGGGAAGAGAGGAGAAAACGGCCTGGAGGGGTCCCAGGAGTCACCAGCTCAGCTTGGGGGCCACTTTGCCCCATGCCCCACGTGGTGACCGCTCCGAACGACCCTCAAAGCCCATCACTCCCTGGATGGGGGAGCAGAGGCAGAACCCAGGGCTTCAGGGGACACGTGGGAAGAGAAAAGCCTCCTGGGTATCTGTGGTTACTTCTTTTGAGGACCTC
>NW_015386313.1:37649-39901 GCF_001527695.2 Protobothrops mucrosquamatus
AAGCTCACGAAGATGAATCGCCCCATGGTCTTCCTTCCTTCCCTGCAGAGAGAACTTGGGGGGGGGGAGAGAGGAAAGGGGGGTGAGAGGGGGTGAAGTCCAACCTGTGGCCAAGCTGGGAGTCCCACACTTTGCGTTGCACTTTTTCACTTGCCCAGCTGGACCCCGTTTCTCCCTCCTTCTTCAGGCAGCAGCCTTGGGGGGGGGTCACAGTGGATCCTGCATTGCTATGTACAGAAGGGCCCCCCAAAAGTCTCTCTTCCCCAGAGATCCCCCTGGTAGATCCCTTTGTCCTTGCCTCCCAAGGATCCCCTGCTGGAACCTGGACATTGCCTGTAGGCACCTGAAAGAGGTCCCTGCAGGTGGGGGGAGAGAGAGAGAGGAGAGAGAGAGAGAAAGAGAAAGAGAGAGAGAGGAGAGAGAGAGAGAGAGAGAGAGAGAGGGAGGGAGGGAGGGAGGGAGGCAGGAGCGATGTAATGCAGGGGGGCCTCACCTGTCAGGTGCTCACAGGTGGGAGAGCCGCACTCACCTGTCCCTCGGCCTCCACAGGTAGCAAGTCTGCTCAGAGGAAACTCCAGGCTTTCCTCCTGGGAGGGGAATGGAGGCATTTATAGGCAAAGAAGGGGGGGAGGATTTCTGTGGGGGGGACGGTGGGAGAAAAAGCTCTGTGTGAGAACGGATTTTTGTGGCTACCAATCAGGAAGTAGTTGTGTTTGCACAAAAGAAGTTGACGGATTCACTCTCTGCCAGGACGGATGTCATGGAGAGAATCCTACAGTTTGAAATGTTCCCTGAGGTCATCCAGCCCAGCCCCTGCTCGGTGCAGCAATCCAAAGGAAAGCACCCCAGATACGTGGCTCATTAGCCCCCACCCCTTGAGGGTATCCAGACAAGGGGATCCCCCCCACCTCCTCTGGGTCTGGGGGCTGCTGTTGACAGGCTGACTTTCCCTTTTTCTGAGCGAGGTTTTTCTAACTTTCCTACAGAACCTGCAGGATTGAAGAGATCCCTGAGCTGGGTTTTTTGTTGCAGACGTTTCCTGACCCAACTAGAGAACATCATCAGTGCTAGAAGAGGGTGAGTTTCTGGAGAGGATGGGGGGGAGAGGAGGACTGATGGGGCTGCTACCTGCCGTGCTTCAGTCCTGCCCCCCCCCCCCAGTTTGGAAATATCTCTTCGGGGATTTTTCTCCTGGATGTCATGGCTTGAACATATTTGAGGTGGGGAGAGCTGGGGGGGAACCCACAGCCCCACATCAAAGACCCAGAACCAAGGAGGGGGGACACTTGCCACCCTCATCCTGCAACCGGTTATGTGAAACCTCCGTCCCCATCTCTGCGTTACAACTAAGCAGAATCAGCCATTCATCACCAGTTTCCCTGCACTACAGCTCCCATGTTCCTTGGACAGGAGGCCCTTTTGCTTGGCTTCTTGGGGGGTGATGTGGCGGCTCAAGCGAAACCCAGCCGTGGGGTTGACCCTCTGGGTGTTTGGGGGGGACGGAGCAAGTTGGAAACCAGGGTTGGGGGTTCAAAGTTGCTTCCTCAGCCTTGGCCCCTTCAGCCGCCCTGGACTTCATCTCCCAGAATCCCCCAGTCTCGACCTTGTCCCTGTCCAGGCAGCAGCCCCGAAGTGAAGGGACCTCTGGCTTCTGCTCGAGCCCAGGAGTTGGGGGGGGGGGAGCCCTGAAAGTGGTTTGGTAAGACTCACAAAGGAGCAATTGTTGCCTCTGCACCAGGAAGGAGCTGCTGTTGTTCCCAAAACAGCGCCAAGGAAGGTTGGATCCCTTACAAGCCGGATCTGGGATTGGCCTCGTCCTTCCTTCCTCCTTCCTTCCCTCCCTCCCTTTCTTTATTCTTCCTTTTCTATGCCACCCATCTCACTGATATTATCCCTCTGGGCCCCTTACGATATAAGAAAACTTTTTTCAAAATGCCAGAAAACAATTAAAATGGGAGAAATGGAAGAGACAGGCTATAAACCACCATGCTGGCCATCCTGGGAGAGGGGGCTCCTCTCCCGGGTCAGCAGGGCCCTGTCGGGGTCCCAGGCAAAGCAGCTGTCATGGTTCCCATAGATGAAACCATTTAAAAGAACTTCAAGGCAAAGGTTTCTTCCTTAAAGAACATTTTATTTAGGAAACAAAGTATGGGCACTTACATAGGTGAACCCAAGACTGAAATCCCCTCCCTCAGGCTACACAGTAACAAGTTGCAATTCCCACCCCAAATTGCTGTCTTAAATCACACTCA
>NW_015386314.1:0-6240 GCF_001527695.2 Protobothrops mucrosquamatus
AAAATATTTCCATTTGAAACCTGTTTTATTGACTGATTTTTTGTTTCTTTGTTTATTTTGGTCATGATATTGAAAAGGACCAGAGTCACTGGTTTGAGAAAATGGTATCTGGAAAGTTCATGAAAGCCAGATGTGTAAATGTTACTTGTAAAAATGATCATTATCAGTAGCCTGGCTACAAATACTGGGAGATAGACTTGTTCTTGCCAGCATTTTGCTTAAGCATATTATGAGATAAGCAGATAATAGTTTGTTTTGGCCATTACTTGTGCCCTAGTATTGGCTCTGCATCTCAGGCAAATGATTGCCTATTTATTTTTTTTGTCAGATTGCCTGCATTTTTTGTTTCCCTTTTTGTTATCAAAATATTTAAAAGGGTTTTTGGCATTTACATTATGAAAATGTTTGTTTAGTGGTTCATGGATTTAGTTCACAATTTAGTTCATAGTGAGATATTCAATTTGAGTCTGATTTACATCATACCAACCTCCTGTCAAGCAAATTAGCTGCATATGGAAACTGAGATTTTAGAATTATCAAGGGTTGTGGAGCGAAGTGCCATATCTACATAGATGAGACCCAAGCCTATTTTTTTCCATCCTCAACAGATGAGATAGCCTCAAGGTTAGCTTCTGCATGTGCCAGATTGTATCCTGGATGATGTGCAACACATTGGAGCTGAATCCAGAAAAGCTTCAGTATCTGGTGATCAAGGGAGAACTTGTCCAATGGAAAGGGAATGTTCTTGTTCTAGATTTGAAAACTTTTCTTTGAAAGATCAGGTGTTCCTTGTCCTATGCTGTTCTTGAGTCGTCAGAACAATGGAATGGGAAGGGTTGTCTATTTCCATTTTTGCATAATTTACCAGTTTTGCCCCTTCCTTGAGAGATTTGATTTGGCTTCCAAACACTGGTTACCTCCTAGTTAGAATACTGTAATGTGCTCTATGTGGCAATACCTTTGAAAGAGATTTAGAAATTACAGCAGATTCAACAAGAGGCAACCAGTGACAGCCTCACTACCTAGACCAGACCAAGAAATCAACTCCACAAGAAGGCTAAAACAATTTTTTATTGAAGCTGATTATAGTAACAGAATCCTGCAAATCCAGTTGTGCCATACTTCCTTCTCTTCTTTCTATTTCAGTGAATTAGGAAGGTGTCTACCTGAGCTACTTCCAAATGTGCTGGGCTTAAAAAATACTTCAGCCTCTTTTATCTAGCTCACAATTCCTCCATCAATACTGTATATCAGCATTTCCAAATGGAAGTTGTCAGACTTGAAGGTAATAATCTTTTAGATTGTTACTGACTCCTCCACAGTTATATGCTTTAGAAAGCTTTCTAAGGCAGAAGAAACTTCCTTGGGCAAACGGGAAGTTCTGGAAATTAACCCTTTTGCTCCCCCAGACAATTGGATGCTCTCAGACAGCTTCTGGAAAAAGAAGAAGTGATTGGGTGAGTCTCTGGCTGGGGGCTGGGCAACCAAGAAACAAGTTCACTGTGGAGGAACCAGCCATTCTTAAATGGACATTAAAGTCTGTCACTGCATCTTAGATACTAGCTGTTGCGTATTTACCTTTCCTTCTTAAAAGAGGCTCCCTCTGGCTGCAGCCTGCCTTTTACTTTTTGTGGAATCATCATCATTTCTGAGGCTTTGGGACTTTAAGATGGCGAGAGGGAGGAGTTGCTTTATCTGAGTCAAATTAAAGAAGTTGGTAAACAGTGTGGAAACTATTTTTGAAACTTTTGGATTTAAATTTCTTAGAGGACTTTGTATTCTCAACAGACTCTGCTGAACTTTTTTTATTTTTAAACCAAAGCTTCTGTCAACAGTGCTTTGTTTTGGCTGGAAGGAGGGGGAGAAACAGTTTCAGTTTCTTTTACTTCTGATTGGTCTAGCACAGTGGTGGTGAACCTATGGCACGGGTGCCAGAGGTGGCACTCGGAGCCCTCTCTGTGGGCACATGTGCCGTTGCCCCACCCTTGCCTCCCCCCACGACCCCCTCCTCTCCAGTAGCCCCCCTGAAGGAGAGTCGCCCCTGAGCATCGCCCACGCGAAGCAGCGCAGCCAAGGACATGGCAGCCAGGCAGCGTAGAGAAGACTCTGCCCTCACACCCCATTGCACCCAGTTGATGCTGCAGGGTGCAGGCAGAGGGCATGATTGCCATAGCGCTGCTGGGCTGCCTAGGCGATCTGCAGCGGGCCCTGGAGGTGGTGAGTGGCCCTGCGGGCAGGTGGGGCAGGAGGGGGAGGGTGGAGTGGGGGAGCGGCAGGGGGCCAAGTGGGGGCGGAGCCAGTTTTTGGGCACTCGGTCTCTAAAAGGTTCTCCATCACTGGTCTAGCAGCAGAGAAAGGGACATAGACTAGGTCTTTTCTACTATAGTGGTGCTGTTTGACCACACGAGGGAGCCAAAGACTGCAGAATTGTGATTCCCCTTTTAACTTTTTAGTGGCACTATTCAAGCTATGGGACTTAATGTTACAAATTAACTAACTTAAAATTTTGACTTTAAATTTAAATTTTACTCATATTCTGAAGGCATAAGAGAACAGAGAAGATACTGGAAGATGCAGAATCCTTAAGATCCTTTTTGGATGAATATCCAGAGACAAGCAGAAGCATCCCCCAGCTTCGGTTCCATTCTCTGTTGCAGAGAACAGAGGCCTAAAGTACCATGAGATCATGCGATCTCAGTAGTGTGAGATCTCGCCCCACTGATCTCACATGATCTTGTGTTATTTTAGGCCTCCATTCTCTGTGAATGCATTGAAGACCTGGAACAGCCAAAAAGGTGAAGGATCTCGATCTTCACAGGGTGAGTATTGAAGGCCTGGTGCTTAGGGAGACCTGGGGCAGGGGTGGGGACAGAGGGAATAACCAGGGTGAATGTTGCAGTACCATTGTGGTCTCTCGTAAGGGTGAATGATTGCCATGATGTGGCAACATTTGTAATTTTGGGACTTGCTCATAAGCACTAGGGGACACTTATCACATAACTTCGAATGAGCATTAAGTGAATACTCGTAACTCGTATATATTTGTTACAAACTGTTTTGTAAGAAAAAGATGGAAAAAAGAACCCACTTATCTAAGAACGCTTAGGGAATTTTTTCCTCTTAGAAAAGAACTGAACTGTTCATTTTTCTAAACTATTGCTGGATCACAATTATTCTAGTAAAAGGGAAGTATGTTCCTCTAGTTGCTCAACAAATGTTCCATGACACTGAGAACCATTTCAGAAACAATTTGGAATTCAGTTAGGAGTCCAAATAAGCATAGATGGAATTGAGGTCTTAGTGGATCTAGAGCAGGGCTTCCCAACTGGAGGTGTGAGATAATATTCCAAGGGGTGTGAAAACTTGGGTTTTCAAAATTATAGTGTATATGCATAATTTGTTGCCATCACTTTGAACTTTTGCGAGAATATATTAAAAGCGTTCTAGGGGTATGAGGTATAGAAAAGGTTGGGAACCACTGATCTAGAGCAGACATGTCAAACTCACGACATCACATGACGTCACGCAACGTATCGGGACTGTTTTGCCATTGCCGGCAATGGGGTGGACGCGGCTTCTACGTAACGCGTCCGGCCCACGAGCCGGCAGTTTGACATCCCTGATCTAGAGAGTACCAAGTTGGAGAAGGCAGATCAAATAAGGAGGAAAGATTGTCTTTGTACTGCTTTTGGACTGTTCAGATACATCTGGTTGACCATTGTAAGAAGCTAGGCACTAGACTATTAGACTACTCTAATAGAAAATTGTTATTTATACCTAGGTGGTTATGTCCTGTTGCTACATTAATCAAATATCTCCCTTCAGATTTCTTCCAGTGGTTCTATACTAAAACAGTAGAGAAACCTTTATACTTCTCTCAGCCTTTTTCTGAGATGAAAGTCAACAGCAATTAGAATCTGTTTTTTAATCTCCCACCACCCAAATGCCACTTTCACATTTTAAAGAAGTATTTTTAAAGGAATCCTTAGCTTTCTACAACAATAGTAATAAGTTTAATTGTTCCCTGATTGCTTAAAGACAATTTCATGCTAACTTATTTCCAATTTCAACATGCCCCTGGGAAGAAACGCTTAGCTTTATACCTCAATAAAGCCTATTGCATGCAAATTAGCAGGGATCTTTCTAGAAAAACAAAATTTGTTTATAAAGGATACAATTTATTATTGTAAAATAAACTCTCTTAGAAGAGAGAGCTATCCAAACACATTATTTCTGCAACTAGACCCATTTGAAACTGTCCCATTCAGTGCTGGGAAACATTATTTAAAATCTTTAATGTAACATTAATTTAAAATTTAAACTTCTGTTACATTTACATATCTTTTTCATTTCAAAAATGTTTTATTCTTTATACTAGTTCTTGACTAGATCAACTGAAAGATCAGAATACTTGACTATAATCTGACAATGAATTTTAGTTACAAGAAAAAAAAATCCTGTTCTAACAGCTTTTCAAGAGAACTGAAGATCTGAATCCAATGTCCACTAAATTTTCAAGATGGCTTTTGGAATTTACTAGGCTCCAGAATGTTCCAAGTTCTGAAATGGAACTACCTGCTGCTAGGTATCATCTTGCATGTGGATTGGTAGTAATATTGTCAGGAGCCCACATGATGTGGGCTAAAACCTAAAAGCTTTTGGGGATATTCTCAGCCAGTAGTGGGATTCGAATAGGTCAACAACTGGTTCTGTGTGGATGCCACTTCTGGAAGTCCATTCTGGGCCTAGGCAACAAAAAATTAGCTACCGGTTCTGCCGAAGTGGTGCAAACTAGTTGAATCCCACCACTGTCCTCAGCCCTTCCTTTTTGAAGTAATACAACAAAAGTGCCAGATTTGAGGTAGCTACACATATCTTTAGGTACACAGAAATGTCAGTGAATTAGTACTGGTATGTAAATAACTTGAATACCAACTTCTAACAGGAACCGCCTGTATATCTGACATCACCAATATGACATCTATTGGAATTACTGTGTCTGTTAGGACATGCTAAGGTCCTCATCATGCATTTGCTTCCCTGTGCAAATTACTGTAGTACTAGGCAACCATTTTCCCAGCATGAAAGTATTTTGCTCTATTGAAAATGAACTGAACAACTTTCTCAGTTTCCTTGAATTAAAAGAAAATTTGTGCTCTAAAAAAAATTGAAGGAACTCAAATCTCACCACCATAAAAGATCTTTAGGACAAGCCTCTTTTTTGGACAAAAAGATTGGAATTTCAATCAAAAATATTGGGGCCGGGGTGAGGAATATCTGTCATTAAAGAGGAAAAAAAGAAGTTTTTTTACTCATCCTGCATTCCTTTTTTCTCCTTGTTCTCTTTGTCTTTTTGCCCAATCCTCCAGTCATTTCTTCCCTTCCTCTTCTGTTTTCCCCATTTTTAAATCCTTTTCCCTGTTTTTTCTCTCTTACTTCATTGTTTTTAGTTCGCTGTCCCGCAACCCTCTATTTTTAATCTATTTCTTATCCTTCTCTATATGAGAAAAGGCACATCAAGAAAGCGTACTCCTAAGTGATTAGCTATTCTCCAGTTTCTGATTATAACCTCACCATATTTAAATCTCCAGATCACATTCAATTGTTTAAAAAAACATTAGTGATCCATGCATGAAAACTGGCATTATTAGGAAGATTGCACACAAAAGCCAAAGCAAAGTGAGTCACCTAATCTGGACATAACATTAACTGGAATGTGAAAATGTGTCCAATATGATAAAAGAAACAGGGCTTAATACTGAGGATGGATGCCTCATAATATTTAAAGAGAATAGGCTATCCCTCACATGAGTTTTTTAATGGACTTTTTTTCAGGTTGTATATTTCCTGCAATGGCAGTCTTGATAGTTGAGATATTTTATAATATTTTTGTATCTATCTTTTATTCTTTCTGTGGTGTGTATGGAAGGGAGAACTAATTTTCTTATTCCCTTTGTCCTCTTTGCTTTTACACTTGATATATAGTCCTTGTTTTTCAGGACAACAACAATATCAAACTATTTTCCTCATTTCACCTTCATACTACTAGTAGCACAGCATCCAATGAAAGAGAGAGAGAGAGAGGGAGAGGGAGAGAGAGGAGGGGGGGATGTTGGTAGTATAAATACCAGAGTCACTGGTTTGAGATGGCTTTATAAATTGAAAATAATAAATAATAAAATAAAATAAATAAAATAAAATAAAATAAAATAAAATAAAATAAAATAAAATAAAATAAAA